>NW_028249926.1:0-30707 GCF_964263255.1 Lissotriton vulgaris
ACACTGATGTGGGACTGTCACTCAATGTGTGTGAGAGAAGGTAGAGGAGATGTTGCTAGAGGTGATGAAGGAATATAAATCTGATATAAGATAATGTTGGCCTAATGTATCCAATATATTATGATACTACCTTGAGAAACCCCTTGTAAATACATTCGAACCATGCATATGTTAAGAATGGGACCTTGGCTGGACAAACGCCATTTTGGTTTCATCTTCGTGTCTCTCTTTCGTTAAGTTAGAAAACACGTGAACTGCCTCTGTGTAAGAAGCCTGAGAGGTCGGTCTGGGCTATGAACGGACCCCTGGTATCTAATTTGGGAAACTCAAGGTCACATCTGTCTTTCTTGTAGGATGACCACATTCTTGCAGGCGCCATGCCTGTACTCCCATGCCCTACAACGAAAGGGAGGCACCTTCACTGATCCTACTGACCTACCCCCCGGAATAGTTTGAGCTGAGTTTTGAATCAATCAATTGTGCCTTATATGGGTTTTCCTGTTGGCTTCATGAGAAAGGGTACTTTTCCATGTACGGGGTTTTCATGAGGTATGCTGAAAGTATATATGCACTGTTTTGAATGTAAGCCAGCAGTCTCCTCTGCGCACCTACGAGATTGAGGGCGAGAGGGAGGCTCCCCTATATAGGGCACTTTTGCTAAATAAACGATTGAACCTTCTCCATTGCCGACTGACTTATTCTTGGTAAATGAGGTATGTGGGCTATTGGTAAGTATAGCTCTATTGGATAAAATTTCAGTACTACCGTTGGCGACTCCGCCGGGACTCCGCGATAGGGTTGTCCCCTCCTGTAAACAGGAGTAGAAGGGACAGGGAGGGGTTCTGGTCGAGTGGGTGGATTGAGAAAGGATCCTAATTGAGAAACCAGTTTGTGGTAGAAAAAGAAATTCCAGTCTTGAGCCCAGTGACCTTCTTAGCTGCTAAATACCCTTCGCCGGAGTCCTTCGGGCTTAACCCAGAACAGCTGACTGTGCTGGTCTATAAGGAGTCGGCAGTGGAGAACACGCAATCAGACCTGAGTGCACCAGGTGAGTGAATTGTATTGTTTGTATTTTGGACGTCTTTTGAAAACAAGCACTTTGGAGAAGTGGCTTTTGGAAACCGTTAACTGTATTTGGAATTGGTGGTTAGTGAACCACAGGGAATCTGGGGGTCTGACGTGGCAGTGAGTGACTGCACGGGCAGATGCCCCACAGACTTGTTTTGGTGATTATTTGAGCCAACATCGGACGCCTTAGTGTTGCACGGGGGGTGCTCACTTGGCCGGATCCTCTTCGGAAAAGCCCTAGGAGCAACTGGGTAAGCTTGGGTCCTGGAGTTACGCGCCCAGTCACCCGGCCCAACCAGCACAGGACTATGGGATGGTCTGTAAGAGGGTCTGTGGTTCGCCTGTCTGATGATCTCAGGGCAGTCTTCGGACTGTCTCTTTTTTGAATTGTATGGTCTGGAATGCGGCGTGATCGATTACCCGAACAGGAGTCGACGGGCTCTGTTCGATTTGGAAGACATGTCATTTTGTTTTTTGGAAATCATTGCTTTGTATCAAGGACCGTGATGGAATTGCATTTATCGATCGAAATGTATGAATTCTATGTACAAGTGGCGAGTGAGACTGTATGATTTAGAAGCGAATGAGTATGAAACAAATGGGCGCGTCCATGTGAGTAATTCTAGTTGAATGGTATGAGCTATAAAAATTTACAAATATGTCGCGTTTAATAAATTATATTTTGGATGTTGCTGTCATCGGAGTGGACGGCTGGAAGAAAGACAGCCTGATCCTCCGGAAGGTAGCCCTAGTTTTGATATGTATGTAAAACATGGTATTCATCCCATTTTGTTTAATACACTTTAAAATAAATACACCAAAGATAATTCGGATCTACAATGGCTTTTTACTAGGTCCTTTGATGAAAGAAAAATTAACTACTTACAAAATAAATTGTTTATGAAGCAGAGCCGTCAATCCATGTTTGTTTCCTTGAACCTATGGTTAAAGGAGGCGAAACGATGGTGAATAAGAGAAGAAAAATTGGGGAAAATTAAAGCAGGACAGACTGTTACCCAAAAAGCCGTAGCTTATGAAAAAGAAAAAGTAGAGAAAAATATTGAACAAATGGATAGACAATATCGACTGCAAGCAGATAAGAGCTATGTGACATGAACTGAGGCTGAGCATGAAATAGAGGAATTGTTAGAAGCCCATCCGCCACCCCCATATGCCGCTCAGGGTTTGTATCCCGCGGTGCCAATAGTTAGACCGGGGATGACTGGAGCTCCGTCTCCCGCCGCGGTGCCCTCAGTTGCTACAGCGCCAGTAGCCGTGCACCTGCCAGCCTCATCGTTTCCTCCTCCTACCCTTCGTCCAACTACCTCAAATCTGATTTCTTTGATGCCTGGGCCGGTTGCTGCTTCCCCCTCGTCCCAGGTAGTTTTGACACCCCCAGCCGTGGGACCAGCGGTCTCCCCTATGGGAATAACTGCTGCCTATTTAGGCGTTACACCACGACGCCCCGTGGGGGGTTTAGAAGGCTGACGGGTTTTTACTCGATCGTCATTAGGGACTGAAGAAAGACGGGCCATTGTGACTCAGGCATCCCAATGGATGCGGAATACGATTTATACTATAGAAGATATTTGGAGTACTATGAAAGATTTTGAACCAGTTGCGCAACAATTGACATTAGAACACATGGCAATCCGATTAATTTCCTTATGAGAACAATGTTTTGAGGAAGGGCTGGCTCCTCAAATACTACGGGATATCCGAGATCGAGCTTTTAAGTTCGAATTACAAGCCGAAGAAGTATTCCAGAATGTCGAGATACTGATACATTATCGAGAGGGGATGCGTAGGAAATGTGCAGATTGGGGTGCACAGTATCCTATGAGAGAAGTGCACCCCCTTTTCCATCCTGAGATTACCGAGGTGAAAGATATTGCTGGAACAGTAATTAGAAACCGTGTAGAGTCCCGGTTCCAAGAATAATGGGTTTACACCCCTTGGAAGCGAAGTGAGGTTCTTACATTAAAGGCCCAACTTCCTGACCCACATAAAAATCCTACAGCCTATTATAAGGAATTAACAGAAGCTGCAAACTCAGCTGTCATGACGTTAGCTGATACTGAGCTATTTTTCGGCCTCTTGATCCCAGTAGATATATGAAGACAGGTACATGACTCAGATCATGCCGCGGACCTTGGAGGGACCTGGGATCACATTAAAGTTTGGGATAAAGATCAGAAACCGGGTGAAAAACCTAAAGATGAGATTTTAGCTATACCCGCCCGTATTATAACATATATGCAAACTCTTATTCCCCCACGGAAAGTGGATTGGGATAAATTACCGGCTTGTAAACAGAAAAAGGACAAAAGTGTGTCTGATTTCTTCTCCCGGTTTGAAAAAGTATTTATTGATTTTAGTGGACAGGACCTGTCCACGGAAGGTGGCATACGATTATTTGTGAATAGATTTATCACTAATTTGTTACCTGAGATAATTATACGGTTACAGGCTGCTGAAAGTACATGGACCACTTCGACCCCTTCAGTTATTCTCAGCATGTCCCAGTATTATGAACATCGTGAGAATGAGAGTAAGGACAAATCTGATAAAAAAGTTAAAGAGTTCAAAACTCGAGTGCTGCTGCAATAGGTTAGTAGAGGACAAAATGCTGGAAGGGGAGAAAGAGGTTCATTCCCAAGAAGGACATTGGGGAGACGAGGACGGGGAACGGGTTCGGCTCCTGATATAGGGATAAATCAGTGTTCCAATTGTAGACAGGAAGGACACTGGCGAGCTCAGTGCCCATTGCTATATGGACGAGGTGATTTTAATAGAGGAAGAGGACAAGGTGGTACTGACCGGAATAGTATGAGATACGGGGACATGCACGGTGATGAATCAGGAAAGAATTATTTTGATGATCCTCAAGGAAATCAATACTATAATGAGGATTATTGGAAGGATGGATTTGATGGGAATGATTACGCATGAGACAGCCACGGACAGAGCAGGGGCCACATATCAGTACCAGTTGACCAACAGGGGCCTTATGTACAGGGGCAATTGATGGGGAAATCTGAGAAGTTTTTGGTGGATACTGGAGCAATGAATAGTTCTGTTGCTCATTCACTGGTCCCAGGGGCTGCTCTGTCTGGGCAAAATAACGTATCAGTGGGTTTCTCCGGAATCCCAGTGGTGAGCCCCATTTCTAAGCCACTTCCATTCACTATCGGCCCAATTACTGTGGACTCTCCATTTTTGCTTACCTCTAGTTGTGGTGAGAATCTGTTAGGATTAGATATATTGAAGGAATTGCATGCTCGCATTTACTGTTCTCGTGGCGGTGTTTATCTAACCATGCAACCTCCTACTAAATGTATGTCTCAATGTTTTGTTAAAAATGAACATCTTCCGCCCGAATTTTCCAATATTCCCCAGACCCTGTGGGCAACGGGGGATACGGATGTGGGATTGTTGAAAATACCGCCTGTATCGATTACTTTAAAACCAAATGCACACTTGCCACGTATCCCACAATATTGAATTTCGCCGGAAGGCGAACAGGCCCTATTGCAGATCATTCGTGACTTGATTAAGAAAGGAGTGGTAGAGGAAACAGCTGCCAATGTTTGTAATAGCCCCATTTTACTGATTTTGAAGAAGGCCCCGCTGGATGGTGATCCTGATTATAAAAATACATATCGATTTGTGATTGATTTAAGGGAGGCTATTAAAATAGTGGTTTCCCAATATCCTGTAGTCCCGGATATCACTGCAATTCTTACTATGATTCTCCCTACTGCCCAGTATTTCTCAGTGATAGATTTAAAAAATGCTTTCTTTAGCATTCCAATTCACCCTGACAGCTGTCATATTTTCGGATTCTCGTTATCTGGCCGCAGCTTCAAATTTTGTCGTGCTCCCCAAGGCTATACTGAGGGTCCTAGTATTTATAGCCAAGCACTAAAAGTAGTACTAGATGAATTAGGTCTACCCCCTGGTAATGTTCTCATCCAGTATTTGGATGATATATTGGTGGCGTCAGACACAGCGGAAGGGTGTAAAGAAGCCACTGTTCAATTACTAACTCATTTGGCAGCTAATGGTAATAAAGTATCTTTATCCAAATTTCAGTATTGTCGACAGGAAGTGACCTACCTTGCTCATTTACTGTCGAAAGAGGGGAGAAGATTAACCCCTGAACGAATAGCTGTTATTTGTAACATGTCTGTTCCCCATACTCAACGTGATGTTCGTGCTTTTCTCAGCATAACCTCTTACTGTCGCCAATGGATTCCTACTTTTTCTCTTCTCACTAAACCCTTGTTGCATTTGACTACCAAAGATGTGCATGAACCTTTTCCCTGGACAGATGAATGTCAAGACGCTTTTGATTCTTTGAAATCTCCTCTTTGCTCTGCACCCGTCTTGGGTACCCCAGATTACCGAAAGCCTTTTTTACTTTATGTGCATGAGGTAGACGGTTGTTCACTTTCAGTGTTAACACAGGGTTTCGGCGGAAAGCAACAACCTTGTGCATATTTCTCGGCAGTATTGGATAATGTTGCCAGAGCCCTTCCTAGCTGTCTAAGGGCAACTGCTGCTGTGGCGGTGGCCATTCGACAGTCGGAGGGGATTGTTTTGAATACTGATCTTGCAGTGATGGTACCGCATGCTGTGGATATATTATTGAACTGAACGAAAACCAGCACCTTACCAGTGTGCGATTAACTGGGTATGAATTAACCATATTTGCATCCCACTATACTATTAAGCGATGTGCCACTCTAAATCCCGCCACGTTACTACCCCTCCCTTCGAATGACCAAAAGGATGATGTCAGTGATTGTATATTTCGGACGGAAGAAGAAACGAAGGGCCGAGTAGACCTCACCAACACCCCTTTATCTGAACCCCAAAGGGAGTTGTATGTGGATGCTGCATATGCTATAACTACCCTTAAAACTGTAGTGGAGGCCACTCGGGTTTCCCATCACTCAGCGCAAGAAGCTGAACTAATAGCATTGCTAAGAGCATGCGAACTAAGTGAAGGTTTAAGAGTAAATATTTTTACAGACAGCCAGTACGCCTTTGGCGTGGCCCATAGTTTTGGGCGGCTGTGGAAGGAACAAGGATTTCTTACTTCTCATGGTCAGAAGATACAACATGGCCCTTTGATTGAAAGATTGTTAAATGCCCTAACCCTACCAGAGAAAGTGGCCATTATCAAGTGTAGCGCCCACAAGAAAACTATTGACACCACAGGGGAGGGGAATGCCTTTGGCAATCAGGTGGCAAAAGACACAGCACAAACTAAAATGTCTACTATGTTCCTTAGTGCATCAGCAAGGTGGGTGGCGGAGACAGCAGTGTTCGATAATACGATTGAAAGTTTGAGAGAATTGCAGAAAGAAGCTACCCCTGATGAAATAATGAGATGGGAACATGAGGTAGGGAAGTTGCATGAAAACAATTGTTGAATTGATTTGACTTAAAAACAGTGATGGCTTTTGCCTAATGCACTGGTATATGCAGTAGTTGTGATGGCCCATGGTCCCGCTCACATCGGTGCAAAAGGCATCTGCGCATTGTTAGATCCTGTGTGGAATAACCCAATTATTTCAAAATCAACTGCTAATGTGGTTAAATACTGCATGGTCTGTTTACAGTATAATCCTGGAGGGAGGGAGACAGTCCTTAGTGGGAATTTTGCACCTCCTACTTTACCGTTTGAAGTAATACAAATGGATTACATTCAGCTGGAAAGGGTAAGCAACCTTAGATAAGTACTGGTGGTGGTGTGCGCTTTTAGCAAATGGGTAGAGGTATATCCCACCAAAGATAACACCGCTATGGCCACTGCAAAAGCCCTAATCAAAGAGTTCTTACCACGGTTCGGTTTGCCCCGAGTCATTTGGATGTACAACGGGGTACACTTTAAGGCAGACTTTGTCAAATATATTTGTAATGGTTTACAGATAAAACAGAAATTTCATGCAGCACGACACCCGCAGTCAGCAGGTCCGGTTGAAGAAATATAATGGTACACTGAAGTTAAAGATGACAAAGGTTCAGGAAAGTACGGGCTTGAGCTGGCCTGATGCTTTACCCCTAGTGTTATTGTCATTGAGAGTAACCCCTCATTCACGAGCAGGGCTGTCACCTTATGAGGTCGTTTTTGGTCGACCAGCCAATATGTGGGGTGTCCGAGGCCTAGGTCCTTGCGTGATATTGATTATCCTATGATGACAGATTTCCTGTACGCTTTAACTAAAGATTTGCGTTCCATTCATCAACAGGTATCAGCTGTATTGCAGCCACTGACGGAGGGTCCCGGACACCGCTTGGAGACAGGACAGTAGGTCCTAGTCCGAAACTACAGCAGAAATCAAGTTTGGAACCAAGGTGGAGCCGTTCCTACCAGATTCTTTTGGCAACCCATACAACAGTGAAAGTGGACGGAAAGAAACACTGGATCCACATTTCCCACGTGAAAAATTACCCCTGCCGCTCCCTTTTGATCAGCAGAATCGAGACGGAGTTCTGCGCAGGAAGGAGAGCGGAGGTTGAGTTTTGTGCCTTTCTCAGATGCCCTTGAAATCGGGCAAGAGGAAGGATCGTTGATACCGCAAGGAGACGAATCAGCTCCAGCCCCGGAAACCCTTGATAAGGCTAATTCCTCAGAGTCTCCTGAGGGTTTTGTTGCACCAAATTTCCCTGCTACTGTGTTGTTTCAAGACCAGAAACAACCTGGCCATCTTCAATACAACTTACGGCCCCGAAAACAACGCGGTACCCCAGTTTCGGATTCCAGGAGATAGGGAAAGACTTGAGCTGTAGGGGTGAAATTAGCTCTTTACTGGGGTACTGAGCAAGACACTGGACTCAACCCGTTGAGAGCCTGGAACTGTTACATTGCTGTGTTCAGAAAGAAAGACTGTGTTAAGGGCCTAAGTTGCAACGGTGAAGTCAAAGTTTGGAGTTGTTCTCTTGATGAATGATAGGAGCCTGCCTGTGAGGCTCTAGATGCACACAGGAAGAAGAAACCCTCTGGCAGTTGGCTTGCACCTTTCCCGAGTTTAATTGGACTTTTTTTAGCTAGGATGAATCCCTTTGCCCGGTTTGCTCTTGAAGATGACCGACCCTTTGCTCCTCGACCTCTTCGTGAAAATATCCCCATGTTTTACGGTTGGGCTATCAGAGTGAAGATAGCCTTTGTAATAACTATTGCAGTAATCATGTTAATATTAATGAGTGTGTTTGTGTATTTAGAATTCCAATATCCTATGCATAAGGTGTTAAGTACCCGAACAGTCCCTTTGTGGGCCAGCATGTTGTTCCTATTGTGCTGCCAAGCTTACTTCCTCACTCACAATTTCGCGTCAGGCAAAATAGAGAAGCAGATGGTGCACAATGAAGTTACCAACCTAATGCAAATAGATGAGGGCGTGTTTTTAGATTGAGAACTTGCTCTTTTTATGTATTGGCCACATCAGGCCAAAAGGACGGTCTGAAGGATTATAAATCTGATATAATATAATGTTGGCCTAATGTATTTAATATATTATATTTCTACCTTCAGAAACCCCTTGTAAATACATTTGAACCATGCATACGTTAAGAATGGGACCTTGGCTGGACAAACGCCATTTTGGTTTCATCTTCGTGTCTCTCTTTCGTTAAGTTAGGAAAACACATGTCCTGCCTCTGTGTAAGAGGCCTAAGAGGTCGGTCTGGGCTATGAACGGACCCCTGGTATCTAATTTGGGAAACTCAAGGACACATCTGTCTTTCTTGTCGGATGAGCACATTCTTGCCGGTGCCATGCCTGCACTCCCATGCCCTTGAACGAAAGGGAGGTACCTTCACTGATCTCACTCACCTACCCCTCGGAAAGGTTTGAGCTGAGTTTTGAATCAATCAATTGTGTCTTATATGGGTTTTCCTGTTGGCTTCATGAGAAGTGGTACTTTTCCATGTACGAGGTTTTCATGAGGTATGCTGAAAGTATATATGCACTGTTTTGAATGTAAGCCAGCAGTCTCCTCTGCACACCTACGAGATTGAGGGTGAGAGGGAGGCTCCCCTATATAGGGCGCTTTTGCAAAATAGACGATTGAACCATCTCCATTGCCGACTGACTTATTCTTGGTAAATGAGGTATATGGGCTATTGGTAAGTATAGCTCTCTATAGGATAACATTTCAGTACTTCAGTGATGAATTTGAAAGATAGGGACTGAGGTTTGAATTTCAGCCTTGGTGCTTGTCTCAACATCATATTATTCTGGGTAAATCACTTAATATTTCATTTTTTTTATTTCAAAGTATTTTATTAACATTTTTACATATACAATTAACATTGCTTTGCCTTCGCGGGGAATCATCCCAAACTGGATGTGCATGACAATGGTTCACGTTGAATTTTAATACAGGTTTGATGACCCCCTTTCTCCTGTCCTACTTTAAGAGTGAAAGTAAGTGAGAAAAAGGAAAGGATGTAGCAAGAAAAAAGAAGGGGGTGTAGAAGAGGAGTTGCCTGCGGATGTGGCATGCTCGTTATTCTATTTTGGTCTGCGGGAGAGCCCCTTGTGGGTGACCTACCCGTTTTGGATCGGTTCACGGGAGTTCGTAGTGGCCCAGGAACTCATTTAATGTTGACCACACACCCCTTCGTTTGGGACTAGATTCTAGGTTTTGGAGGAGAGAAACTAGAGGGTCCTTTTGAAATGTTAGGACATTTCTTTTCTTCTACATTGTTCCTTTGAATTGTTACCCACAACAGGATGAGGGGCAAATCTTAATTTGGTTTTTAATGAGTGCTGGTTCACAAAGCGCTGCTCAAAAGACAGTGGCAGGAGCTATTAAATGTCCCCATGCTAAATACTAAGGCTGTGTTGTCCTGAATGCATCTCTGGCCTCTCTAATCCACTGTCTGACACTCCCTGTTCTTTATCTCACTCGTGCAGGTTCCTGCTGTCTCCCTAGTTGACGTTTTTTGTCTTCTCTTTCTTATTCTTTGCTGTTTGTGTATTTTCCCCTCTCTTGCTCATGTGGAATGTCAGATAAGAAAAAATAGGTGCTGGTGGGCCCCACTGTCCCCAAAAATAAGTGCCTATGGTCCCACTGGCAACCACCGCCTCAAATCAAACAATGATGAGGGGTTGTTAACTGGGGGGGGCTTTCCATCTTCTGTGCCTTTGCTATGGGTCTCCCTTAACAAGAGATTCCCAACCCCACCATCCTGCTGACACTTTAGGACAAAAAATGTGCTGGACCAGTCTTGGAGGAATACATAAAAATGTGGCCACGTGGTATGTACAAACTGTCTTCACAGGCTTAGTGTAAGTATGCTGCAGAAACTTCCAGCTAGTGTGTCAAGATTTTTTTTAACCAGAATCTGGCATCCCACTGCATTGGTTACTAAGGAGCTCTTTTGTGCTTCAGTTTTGGCCTATTGACCACCACCTGTCTTTGTAAAGTTTGAGATCAGCCAGTCAGGATGAACTGTTGTGGGCCTCCCTTGAAGGAAGGAGCTGACCAGCTGCTTATGAGGGGCCTTGTGGTGCCCATGCATAAACAAGATACTGCCTGTAAGAGGGGGATTACCAGGAGCGAGGCAAAACAAACTGAAGTTTCCCTGTGGGACCTTGGTACTCCCACAGCTTGGTCGAGAGCCTATGACTACTGGATACCCATAGATGTGAAAGTATCTCACAGGTTCCCACTAAAAGAAGATTTAACACCTTTGACTGTGGACAGATGTTCACATTTGTCAGTCTCACCAGAAGAGTTTAAAAACCGGGAAAGATGTGGCACCAGGTCGGGATCACTCCCTATAATCAATGGGGTTACTGATCTACACTTCTTTGTCACTGTGGTGACCCAGGGAGTCATCTTCCATTCATTTGGGCAGTGGGGTTGGATTTGGGCCTAAGATGAATCCCCCCTTGAAAAACTTGACTGTGAGCTGTGGGACCTGAACACAGTCTCTTCATGTCACGTGATGATGCAGCCCATGCTTTTGTGATCTGGGCATGCTCACCAAATGTAGCAAGGTTGGGGCAGAAACAACAAGACTGCTTTCAGTAGGCTGTCTAAGGGTGCACACCACGTTGCTCCCATGGTGGTCTAAGTCTACCATCGATAGAACACTTCTCTCTAGCTTTACATCTTTCACAGCTGCCTTACTTACTTCCAGGTGCAATTGATTCTCCCCATTGGGTTACAACAGAACATTCAATACTTGAATGCGATGACGGCCTTAACGTTTTATACAGTATTCGCAAACCTAGAACTACTCCTATACACCCTGTACTCTATGCCACAAATCAACCATGGCAACGTGCACATCGTCTATTGAGTACTTCCCATTGTTTATATTCTAAAGCTCCAATTGGAAGAATGAAAATATTAGAATTAATGGACGGGCACTTTCCCGGCCTGAGTGGAGTTCAAGAGGAATCTTAATTTTAGACCAACTTATAATAGATGGTGAATTGAAATCTTTTGAACTTCTTAGTAAAGAATTTGCTCTTCCTATACACCAGGCTCGAGATACTTACAACTTCAACATTGTCTGAAGAGATGTCTTGGCCTTCCCCCTTGGTCATTATAAACCTCGCCGATATTGACTTTTCTTTGCACTTGGGGTCGGCATAAAGGTGTCATGTCGGGTTTATATAAAACTCTGACTAACCATTTATACTCGCAACCGCTTCTGACTACTCTCCGTGATAAATGCCAGGAACGTTTGCATATCACTATAGACAAAGATACTTGGCCAGACATATTGGAAGCTCCGGACAAGGGCACTTGTGAAGCACGTATGAAGTTGTGTGTGTTTAAAACTTTACACGACTGGCATTGGACTCCCTTAAAGTTGCAACAGGCTGGATTATCATTGCATTCTAGGTGTTGGAGATGCTCTGAAGATAACTGTGACCTTCTACATATAATCTGTGAATGTCCCCTTATAAAACAATTTTGGTCACAGATAGGTGCTGCACTGTTGGAAACAAGTCCTCTTACACTTCCTCTTACACCTGTCATTATTTTATTACATGACTTTAGCAGTTTCTATACTATTTCACAACCTCAGAGTCGACTTTTACACACTGCATTCTCTCCTGCTAAACTATGTGTTTTAAGACTGTGGCAGTCACCTAAACCTCCCTCCAAAGATGATTGGATTATTGCTATGGTACAGACAGCATCATATGAACATGTAATATATAAGATGCAAGATCAAGAACAAATATTTCAGCAGGTGTGGAGCCCCTTTCTTCGAGAATCCTAAAACGTTTTAATTTTTTTTCCCTTTTCTTTTCTACTTTTTCTCTCTCCTCTTCCATACTATGTTGTAAGTGTATAATATTTGTCCCATACTGACTGATGGTGTATGATCTTGTTTTGTATTCTGTCAAATTGCATATCTATAATCTCCAATAAAAAATTATGACACTAAAAAAGGGTGCACACCACCAAGAACAGCATTTACCCAACACTTGGAGCAGCACTTACCCACCTCCCATTGGCTCTTGCAGGTCCTGCCTGCGGATGTAGCCTTCTAAGTACATAAAGGTTCAGCACAAGGGTCAGTTTATCAAGCGGAGGAAATATCCCACTGGAACTGAATTAACCTCAGTCAGGAACGTTTGCATATCACTATAGACAAAGATACTTGGCCAGACATATTGGAAGCTCTGGACAAGGGCACTCGTGAAGCGCGTATGAAGTTGTGTGTGTTTAAAACTTTACACGACTGGCATTGGACTTCCTTAAAGTTGCAACAAGCTGGATTATCACTGCATTCTAGGTGTTGGAGATGCTCAGAAGATAACTGTGACCTTCTACATATAATCTGTGAATGTCCCCTTATAAAACAATTTTGGTCACAGATAGTGGCTGCCCTGTTGGAAACAAGTCCTCTTACACTTCCTCTTATACCTGTCATTATTTTATTACATGACTTTAGCAGTTTCTATACTATTTCACAACCTCAGAGTCGACTTTTACACACTGCATTCTCTACTGCTAAACTATGTGTTTTAAGACTGTGGCAGTCCCCTAAACCTCCCTCCAAAGAGGATTGGATTATTGCTATGGTACAGACAGCATCATATGAACAAGTAATATATAAGATGCAAGATCAAGAACAAATATTTCAGCAGGTGTGGAGCCCCTTTCTTCGAGAATCCTAAAACTTTAAAAAAAAAAAAATCCCTTTTCTTTTCTTCTTTTTCTCTCTCCTCTTCCATACTATGTTGTAAGTGTGTAATATTTGTCCCATACTGACTTATGGTTTATGATCTTGTTTTGTATTCTGTCAAATTACATATCTATAATCTCCAATGAAAAACCTATGACACTAAAAAAGGGTGCACACCACCAAGAACAGTATTTACCCAACACTAGGAGCAGCACTTACCCACCTCCCATTGGCTCTTGCAGGTCCTGCCTGTGGATGTAGCCTTCTAAGTACATAAAGGTTCAGCACAAGGGTCAGTTTATCAAGCGGAGGAAATATCCCACTGGAACTGAACTAACCTCAGTCAGGAACGTTTGCATATCGCAATAGACAAAGATACTTGGCCAGACATATTGGAAGCCCTGGACAAGGGCACTCGTGAAGCGCCTATGAAGTTGTGTGTGTTTAAAACCTTACACGACTGGCATTGGACTCCCTTAAAGTTGCAACAAGCTGGATTATCACTGCATTCTAGGTGTTGGAGATGCTCTGAAGATAACTGTGACCTTCTACACAGAATCTGTGAATGTCCCCTTATAAAACAATTTTGGTCACAGATAGGTGCTGCACTGTTGGAAACAATTCCCCTTACACTTCCTCTTACACCTGTCATTATTTTATTACATGACTTTAGCAGTTTCTATACTATTTCACAACCTCAGAGTCGACTTTTACACACTGCATTCTCTACTGCTAAACTATGTGTTTTAAGACTGTGGCAGTCCCCTAAACCTCCCTCCAAAGAGGATTGGATTATTGCTATGGTACAGACAGCATCATATGAACATGTAACATATAAGATGCAAGATCAAGAACAAATATTTCAGCAGGTGTGGAGCCCCTTTCTTCGAGAATCCTAAAACTTTAAAAAAAAAAATCCCTTTTCTTTTCTTCTTTTTCTCTCTCCTCTTCCATACTATGTTATAAGTGTGTAATATTTGTCCCATACTGACTTATGGTTTATGATCTTGTTTTGTATTCTGTCAAATTGCATATCTTTAATCTCCAATAAAAAAACTTATGACACTAAAAAAGGGTGCACACCACCAAGAACAGCATTTACCCAACACTTGGAGCAGCACTTACCCACCTCCCATTGGCTCTTGCAGGTCCTGCCTGCGGATGTAGCCTTCTAAGTACATAAAGGTTCAGCACAAGGGTCAGTTTATCAAGCGGAGGAAATATCCCACTGGAACTGAACTAACCTCAGTCTGGAAAAAAGACAGCAGGACCTGGAATAGCATCCGACAAACATTACCTACTAATTTCTCCAGGCAACGAAACATTTAACGGGCATTGTGCAATTATTGAATATCTGTCCTAGTGGGGCCACCTACTACATCCAAATCGCAGTTCATATACCCCTGTATCAGTTGATGTGCTTGCTGATGATTATGACCAGTAATGTTAATGTTAATGTTATAGTGATTTATATAGCGCGCGGCTGCCCCAGCCAAGGGGCGTCCCGGCGTTATATTATTATATTTCGTTATGTGTCGCCATAAAGTATTATTTTCTAACGGCCATATTCATCAACATGAATTGCGCTCGCAAATGGCCAGATTCTGAGAATCTGGCCGTTTGCGAGTGCGATTTTTGCATTTGGGATTCATCATCCCAAATGCAAAAATCGCTATTACCGAAATCACATATTTGCGAGGAATTGGATTTAAGGAATCTCTAATAGAGATTCCTTAAATCCAATTCATCAACCAATTGGAAATTGCGAATTCGCAATATTTGGTCGCAATTTACCACCAAGTCTGACTTGGTGGTAAATTGCGAAAAAAGAGTAAAAAGCACTTTAGTGCATTTTTTTCTTTTGCATGTTACACACACACATGTCCTCTGGACATGTGTGTGCGCAACACCTGTTCAAATGTGCATTTGAGGGGTGCTACAGGGTGTCCTTTGGACACCCCTGGCACCCTTCAAATCGCAATCTTATTTGCGATTAGCAAATTGCTAATCGCAAATAAGGAATACTCCCCATTCATTCCTATGGGCCTTTTGGCCCATAGGAATGAATGGGGAGTTTTTCCTTATTTGCGATTAGCAATTTGCTAATCGCAAATAAGGAATCAGTAGGAATCGCAATAAATTTTGCTAATCCTACATGAATCCCGTTTTGCGAGTCCTTAATAGCGAATCGCTATAATTCGCTATTAGGGCCTCGCAAAACGGGAGATTGGTGAATCAGGCTGATAGTTAGAGGAAGGACTGCACTCTAATTTTTAACTGTTTTTGGATGCTTTCTTGAGCTCTGAGTTTCTAACCTCACATCACCTCCCTGAGTATGCCTTGATTTCTCAGCTTTGATATCCCGAGGATCAGATACTAAAGTGCATTTTGGTACAATATACAGGGTAAAACTGAAGTAGAAGCCTCTGATTCTTACAATCGAGAAGCCCTATCTACCCGGGAACTCAAGACAAAGTTGTGTCTTGTAAAAGTGCCATGCCAATGCTCTGGAGGAGAAGAACTTGGTAATGGAGGCGCATGAGAAGAACCAGAGACATATGTTCTTGAGTGCTATGTAGGCATCACAGCCCAGTGAGGCAGGTGGCAAGGAAATAGCAAACAGTGGGTCGCCTGGAGTGGGTCCCTTATAACTTCACTAGCTAAACGATCCATCTAGCTAGTTTGGTGACAATATAGAACCATGGTTTATGTATTTTGAACTTGCTTTAGAGAAGCATGAAGTAGACAAGAAGAATCGGGGTACACTTTGTTGTGGAAGTTCCTTTTCCAGACGGAGATGCAGGCCTCAACCTTGAAAAGGCAGAGAGAAGGCTAGAATTAGATTTGTTGATGACTGATTAAATTACTAGGGGCCTGGTGAAAGGCAGCACAGTAAATACTTATGATGGGCATTCCAGTTTACTCATAAGGAGCACATTTTAAATAACACTTTTGAAGATTTTCACCAGCATCAGATGGACTTCCAGCTTACTGAGCCCAGGAACTTGGAAGACATGCTGGTCTCTGGATCAGTACCACAGTGACTAAAAAGATATAGACGGTTGGACACAAGAGGCGTGAAGCAGGTCCCCAGTAGAATGAAAATGAGAACCACTCAGTGCTTCAAACTACACAGAAGGGAAGGAGTTTCATACTGCTTCAGAAAAAGCAGAAGATAGGTACTCAAGGAGCAGAGGTTCTTTGACATAGACCAGTGCTTTGACTGTCTTAAAACCCGACGAAGGTAACCGTTCATGAGTATTCTGCTTTAATGGCTAGCATAGCACTGTGGGTGGTAGTTGCCAGTAGGTGAGAAACAAACAAACCCTGGCATCTTTTGGTGGGTGATAGACTTGCAAAATAAGCTGATGATCCCTGAGAGTTCTAAAAAGTACTTCCAGAGGGCATCAGATAAAGGGGTTGCTATCACTATTGTGTAGGATTGATATACCTACCAGCCAGACTCAGGTGGTGTGATGGCACCACAGTAGAGAATCTGAAAGCCTGCAGTGTAAGAAATGCCTATGTGCTTGTAAGAGTACCCTATGGACATGGTCTCCTTTGAATAAGGAGGTAGCTGTCCTGAAGAAGACATCTGTGTACCACCAATTACGTATATGGTTCATTCTGGATATTGAGCTATCAAAGATAGTAAGAGTGAGAATATTCAGGTTGCCCCACTACAGGACCCTCAGGGTACTGACTAAGAGCAAAGTAGTGTTCAGAAACACTCAAGGAGGGCAATGGGTAGGGGGTGGGTGCTACCTGCAGTTGGAGGCTTGGAGTTATAGATCTGACAGGAACGAATCCCAGTATTAGCATTGATGAGTTGATTCCGGCTTTGGAGATGCTGCCCTGGAGGTGCTGCCTGCATGGTTAGAGAGATAGAGGGCAGGGTACCTGGACCAACTTGACCCCTGCATGGCACAGACAGATTATGCCACTCTTGATGTAGAGCTTATGACCATGGTGAAAGTCCTGTCAAACACAGAGTGACTTTGAAGCAGCGTCTCCATATTTCAGTTGAATGTGCTGCTCCCAGTGCAGCACGAGTTTGCGGCTGCCATGAGGGCAGCACATTCATTGCAATTTGGTACACTCCCGTGTTAGCACCGGGTACGCCTTTTGAAAGGTGCACCCAGTGCTAACAGGGAAAATGCACCGCATTGCATAATACAGCCCAGGTATCCTCAAGGGTCCAATAGCAGGTGATTCAGGGACAGGAGAATTGGCTTATAGTAAAAGATGTCAGCAGCTAACTACCTAGCTGAATAGGAAATGCATGTAGACCTTTGTGTGCTCCAGTAATGACAGGTGTATAGTGAGTTTTTGTCCTGTTGCTGATTCTGGTTTTGTAGTTTTGATACAGCAGCATATAGTTACATACAAGTGAACTGTACAAGTGAACTGAAAGGGCCTGGAATATGTCTAGCTAGAACCAAGATCTGATATTTACCCTCCTTGCTAGCCCATTAGCTGATGTTGGGACCAATCCAAATCACCCTTTATGGAGCACTCAGCTGGGGATGAGTTTCCAGTAATCTGGTACAGTAGACTGACAGCTGTGCCTTGTCACAATACAGCTATCACTTGCCACGATACAGGTACCAATATACAGGTAATTTGCCTATTGATTGCTCTCAGGGCAGAGATAGTCTTAGGATGGGAGTAGGGACCTGGCAAAGAAGAAAAGTATATCATATATTCAGGAAGGCCATGATGCTTCTGGTCACTTTTTAAGATGCACCTGAAAGTGAGCTATAGTTAACCCTTTCATAGGCAGGGTCTACAGATGATGTGTGAGGTTCCCACTGAGGCTAAGGTATAACATGATAAAGGGCTGTTGGTAAGCCCAGGAGGTCATGGAACAGACAAAGTCCACTATAGAGTCAGTAGATTACCCCTGTTATTTAGCCAGAGCAGGGAAGTTCGTCAAGGGATTAATTATTTTACCCTTGTGTCAAGACTGGGTGGGAAGCGTGAAGCAAAACCAATTTTCTGCATATTATTCTTGGATTTGTCCTCTCTTTAAGGACTGCTTTGTGCTGGGAAAATTCACTGCAGCCTGTGACCTGGAGAGAGACCAGGATCAAACATTTGCAGCATCTTCAAAAAGTGAAGTTTGTACTGGCCTCTAAAGGGCTGGGACTAGGTACCAACGCTCTTTGAGAAAATCACAACCATGCTTACTAAGCATTTCCAGTTTGTTTTCTCAGAGTTCTTCCATTAAAATATGAGGCTGTTGAGAGAGAGACAAAAATAAATATCTCACTCCATGAAGCTCTTATTAGCTAACACCTTCTGCCTTTCACCATTTGAGATGTTTGAGAACTGCTTTGAGGAACCACAGAATTGCCATCAGTGGAGCCTGCACTGGCTCTACCTATGGTAAGTTCTGATCCAATGGTCTGTCCCCAACTGGACTGCAGGTTTACATTGATGGTCATTCCATCCTGTTTAGGGTGGGACTATGATTACCCATTTTTCAAGCCAATATCCAATAGATGTGTGGCAGAAACAAGCATGGAAATGTTAAATGGCCTCTGTAGTAGAGAAGGATCTGCTTACTATGGTTACCCCCACTTTTTGCTGGTGTTTCACTGTTTCTTTACTTTAGTCTGGCTGGGGCCCTGCTATTCAGGATCCCAGCCTAGCTGTTTCCTCTCTAAAATGATTGCATGTACTTTAGGTACACTCCAGATTGGTTACTGGATTACCATTGTGAGTCCCTAGTATTTGGTATCTTAGGTACTAAGGGCATAGGTACCCCAGAGGCCAGCAGGGGCTGCAGCATGTATTATGCCACCCCTGGGAAGCCTTCCAAAATGGCACCACAGGTCAGCTACTGCAGTCTGGGTAAGGTGGTGCATGCACCCCTTACTAAGATATAGGTTACCTAGATCTACATTTAGTCACTGACATATGTAAACCTATCAGTCACTCCTATGGCAGGCCTTATCAATCCTGAAGACAGAGTGCTTGGTTTTGTGTGAGAGGGTGCCCATGCATGAGCTGGGCCACTCTGCAGCTTTCGGAGCCCATTCTCTGAGGCTGTTCTATGATGGGTTTGGTATCAAGAATAAGGAGTAGGGGGCTATTACTGCTCCCGCCGGAGCAGATGGTCAACACACGACGTGCCCAAATTACACGTTCTATGATGGACCCAGACCGTACACTCTTAAGTGCACTATAACCTTGCGGTAAATGCTAACTTTCGAATGGCTGCCTGGAAACATGTTGTGTTTGGTGTCAAACACTTTTGAATTCTACCCCCTGCCAGTCCTGGAAGCGGAGGGAGAATTCCACCCTTCTAGAGGAAGAGACATGTACACACTGACCTAACCGGTAACAGTTTAAAAGAACCCTAGCATCACAAAATGGATGTTGCAGCCACACACACGGGTCTGACCTCCTGCTACAATTGGTTTCCTGTCACAGGGAGGAGTAACTACCTCCCAGACAGGCTCTAGTGTATTGGGTGCTTTTCAGACAATGCTGGAGCACACTTGGTGTCCTTGTGCATACCCCAGTTCAAACCGGTGACAGGGGCACTCAGCCCCTGCTCTGGCGTGAAACTGGACAAAGGGAAAGGGTGTAACCATGCTTCTTCCCAGACCCTCCCATAGGTGGGTCACCCAGAGTATGTCCAACCCCTTTCTTTAGTATAAGTAAGGGACCCCTGACAACAGGATTTTAGATCATACCTGGATGAAACTCTGAAGCTGAATCCTGGAACTTTGACACACTCCTAAAGACTAGAGGACTGAAGAATCTCCCTTGGGGTCAAGGAGTGACTTTCCTGCTCAAGCAGGCACCAAAGAAGCATCTTGCCGGTCTGCATTTCTGAAGCTCCCACCGGACTCTAAAATATTTGTGACTCAGTACACAGACTTCCAGACTTCTCAGAGGCCAACACGAGATCCCAGCAAAGCTGTGACCCGCAGCCCTCACAAGTGACGTGGAATCTGAACTCCTGGCCAACGTGCACATTTGCTAGTGCATCAACTTCCAGAGTTTTTCTGAAGTTGTGCATTGGGCTACTTGTAGTCCAAGCCCTAAGCACCATCTGCACCGAAGACTGTGGGCCTACACTCAACGAGTGTTCCGTGAGCTCACTTCTAGCTTTTCTGCTTGAGGCCCCTTTGTGATCCCTGGTCCCTCGACTGGTAGGTCCCCACGAAGGTTACCCCTCTATTCCTAGGGCTTCCCTGGTTGCACTTAAAGTGCCCTGATTCCACACCGAGTGGTGAGTCCCTCAGATCTGGCTGGTCTGCACCGAAGCCAATCTCTGCTTTCTGTGTGGGTTGCTGTTGCCAAAGCTTGTTGGGTCCAATCCTGAAACCAACACCGCAGTAATTAACATCCTTTGTGGGACATCTTGATTCCAGCACCTGATTTTTGTCGATGCCTCCTACTCCTCGTGGTTTAAGAGTCAAGCTTCACCTTCTTCACCTGAAATCACCCGACATCGGTGGGCATCCCCTCATCGCCTTCCTGGTCACTGGCAAGTGCACCAGACTCTGTACCCTCTGCTTTTAGGTTCTTCACATATCCAATTCAGTCTTGAATCCACCTGGACACTTTCCTCTTGGACGCCAGCAGCACTTTGCAGTAGATTGCCACTGAAACCGACGACGAAACCCGACACAAAAAGACACCTGTGCCCCCTGCTTCCCTGGGTGAGGTAACTCGAGTACTCTGGTGCTCCCGTGGGTATTGACTCTAGAACCTCCTAGTTCTAAAGGGGTTTGCTCCAAGTTCTCTTCTAAGTGTTCTTTATCTTTAAAATTCCAACCACAACTTTCACCATAGAAGTTAATGGTGATACGTGGCTGTGTTTAGGCACTGCACGTCTCCCCCGTGGGTCCCCTGTGTCATTACCTTGGGTGGTTCCTGGTGGCCCCAGCGGTTCCACAGGCTCTAGGCCTTATCTCTATGTCAGTCGTGGTTCTTATACCACTTTCCTAATATATGGTTTGGTACGCTCCTAGGGCTCAACGTATATTGTGCTAATTTACTGTATGCTAATTAAGTTTACTAAATGTACTTTTGCCTCTAGCCTCATAAAGAGACTAGAGGAATGTGTTTAGAATAAATACATATATTTTACATATATACCTGGTGTTGTTCTCCTTTCATTTGGTCATCCATGAGATTACAGACTGGTAAAACAAGCTGCGTTACATTCCTTCAAGACTTAGCCTTAAGGCTGCTCTCCACAGCTACCACTAGGATAGCTTTCTATAAAGGTTGTCTGTAAACCTACCATCAATAAGTGTTGTGTGTACTGGTGCAAGGTGCTCATCAGAATAGTGGACATCATATGCAGGCCAACTTCTCACAGCCTCCATTCACAGGGTAAATGCTCCCTGTGTCTCTGAGCTATTCCCTTTTAGTTCACAGAAAACAAACTCCCCAAAAAGTTTGTCATGTGGGGAATTTAAAGATGACACCCACTCTGCAAACGTCACTGCTGTGAAGGGAGCTGTAGTAGCAATGGCTCCCTTCACAACAGCAGGAGCAAGTGGGAATTTTTGGGTGGAGGGTGGTCCTCCAGAAGGGGGATGAAGGACATGCCTCCACTGACAGATGGTCATAGGGTTTCAGACCGGGGTGAGGCGGTGAATTCATCCAGACTAGAGTGAGGTGGATAATTCATCCATGTGGCTAAACAAACTCTGCATTTTTGAAATCCCACTTGAAGGTTTGAGCAGTAATCCAGCGTGAGGCCAATACCTGATCAGGGATCAATACTCCATAATATCACAAAACAATGGCCCATACACATTCACCCAAATCCCTGATGCGCTGGGGTCAATTTATATACGTTTAATTATTTTCCTTCTAAAATCCAATGTAACATCATAAAAATGCTTATCTAACTTATACATCAACTTTCCTTCCACTTGGTCGAGGAACCAATTAGTTGAATAGTTGATGGTAATGATAATACTATCTTACTAACTATTCAGTCAGCTAAATAATCACAGACTCTTGGTAAAGTTAATAAAGCTTTATCTCAAATGAATGCTTAATGCTCAATGCATACAGTCACAAATGCTAATAATGAAATTCACCGAAGGGAGAGAAAACATCAATAACTTCAAATAATTACAAAGTCATCATACAAGCTATGACATTGTGCATGAAGGAGTGGATAGATCAAGAGACAAAAGTTTCAGCAAAATTAAATGCGAAACAAAATACACCTAATGGAGGGGATAGATGAAGAGACAATAGTTTCATCTAAAATAATATGTGTCAATGTACCTATGACGGAGTGGATAGATGAAGAGACTAACAGCCTGATTCATGTAGCTAAATTGCACTCGCAAAGGGCCAGATTCTCAGAATCTGGCCCTTTGCGAGCGCAATTTTTGCATTTGGTATTCATGATACCAAATGCAAAAATCGCTATTTAAGAATTCGCATATTTGCGTGGAATGGCATTTAAGGAATCTCTAATAGAGATTCCTTAAATGCTATTCATGACACACAACAAAATAGCGATTTTGGACTTTTGGGGCCGCTATTTACCGACAGGTCAGACCTGTCGGTAAATAGCAAAAACTCCGAAAAATGCTTTTAAAAGCATTTTTCAAAGTTGCATGTAGCACACACACATGTCCTTTGGACATGTGTGTGCGCAACACCTGTCCAAAAGTGCATTTTAGGGGTGCTACAGGGCGTCCTTTGGACACCCCTGTCACCCTTAAAATCGCTATCTCAGTTGCGAGTAGCAAATTGCTACTCGCAAATCCCCATTCATTCCAATGGGCCTCTTGGCCCATAGGAATGAATGGGGAGTATTTGCGAGTAGCAAATTGCTACTCGCAAATAAAGAACATGTAGGAATCGCTATTTAAGTAGCAATTCCTACATGAATGCCGTTTTGCGTGTCCTCAATAGCGAATCGCTATGATTCGCTATTAGGGACACGCAAAACGGCCCGTACATGAATCAGGCTGTAAGTCTCTATCACTGATACCAAAGTCCATCAGCCTGATTCATGTACGGGCCGTTTTGCGTGTCCCTAATAGCGAATCATAGCGATTCGCTATTGAGGACACGCAAAACGGCATTCATGTAGGAATTGCTACTTAAATAGCGATTCCTACATGTTCTTTATTTGCGAGTAGCAATTTGCTACTCGCAAATACTCCCCATTCATTCCTATGGGCCAAGAGGCCCATTGGAATGAATGGGGATTTGCGAGTAGCAATTTGCTACTCGCAACTGAGATAGCGATTTTAAGGGTGACAGGGGTGTCCAAAGGACGCCCTGTAGCACCCCTAAAATGCACTTTTGGACAGGTGTTGCGCACACACATGTCCAAAGGACATGTGTGTGTGCTACATGCAACTTTGAAAAATGCTTTTAAAAGCATTTTTCGGAGTTTTTGCTATTTACCGACAGGTCTGACCTGTCGGTAAATAGCGGCCCCAAAAGTCCAAAATCGCTATTTTGTTGTGTGTCATGAATAGCATTTAAGGAATCTCTATTAGAGATTCCTTAAATGCCATTCCACGCAAATATGCGAATTCTTAAATAGCGATTTTTGCATTTGGTATCATGAATACCAAATGCAAAAATTGCGCTTGCAAAGGGCCAGATTCTGAGAATCTGGCCCTTTGCGAGTGCAATTTAGCTACATGAATCAGGCTGTAAAGTTTCAGAGACAAAATACTTTTGAAAGAAATTATGCAAGAAGGAGTCAGAATAATACAAACCTAAAGGTCTGTGGAAAAGCACCTCCTTGGCCTAGGTGAGGGTGGGGGGCTTGCTGAAATAGAATCAGGGAACAAAGATTTCAGAACCCAGGACAGGGACAGGAACAGCTAGGCCTCTCTGCAAACTAACGAACAGCGAAGCATTCACCTGTCTTCTCTTTCTCCCCACAAGTCTAAACCACACTCCTAGAGGCACCCCAGTTATAACCTAAAACGTATATGTCCATCCCACATTAGGTTAAACATTTTATGAAATTCGACAGATGATTGGTGGAATTGGGAGGTGGTGTATCACACCCCTGTGACTTTATTCAAACTTTAGGCATATTCATTGTTCTACACCTATTCCCATGATTTCATAATTGTTCCTATCACACGATTTATTATGTGTTACAAATGCACATAATTTTAATAATTCTCCTGGGAAGGAGTCTTTTTGTCCCACGGTCAGTCACATCCCTTGGCAGGCGATCATCAATTGGCCTTCCACCCCTGCGGTTTTTCTGCTGTGCTCATGGCTTCTGTCTTGCCTTTGACAGATCAATTTCACTCCTTTGTTCACCCCTCCTCTAAGAAGATTACGATTCATCCAGCTCACTATAGCAAATGGAACATGAACATTCATTAATTATATGATAATCCACTTTTCACTGTTTACCACCCACCTTTGCATTATTCCTCATTAGCGTTACCTAGCATAAGCTTTAAGCAAAAGCAGAATTATTTATTATTTCAAAGCAAGATACAACAAGCAAACTACGAAATGCACATGTGGCCTAGTCATGCATTATTTCCTGTTTCTTTCAAAGCACACTTATACATAGGTTTTTTTGTTCTTTCATATATTATTACACATTAATGCATACATGAGAAAAACTATTTCCCTTTTGTTTGTGTAAGGTGCACATTAGTTTTATACTACTACTTACTGTTAGTACGTATTATGGGGGTGTCAATTCGAGCTGGTTTCTTTTTGAGAAATCCTGCTCCATGCTTTCTGGAGCCATCATACAATACCTACCATACTGAGTGCCTTCTTCATTTATGTAAAACTCAGTATTCTTCTCTCTTTTTATGACACTGTCGTCTAAATCTTTCATCATATCATAGTATTCTCCTTTCATGTCTTCTAATTCTAGCTCCTCTCTTTTTCTCTTTCTTGCTCTAGGTTGATTTTTTGATTCTGTCGCTTCTTTTCTTCCACTCTTAGACATACAACATTTATATTTTGTTATTATCACTAAGTCTACTGTGGCTATTGAACTATTTGGCATTATTATTTTCCCTAATAAACTACTTCCAAAGGAAGAAAACTATTTACCTACTGAGGAGAAACTCTTACCAAGTCTCTCCCAAACACAGTCAACCTCCAGTTGGGACAAATGTTCATGTAATCTTGTAATATCCTTTATATATCCCTCCATTCCTTTACTCTTTTTAGGGATATATGTACAGCAGTGTTAGATTTTCAGAATGCCATAGACTCGACCCTCTTTTGCTAATATCATATCAAGGTCAAGTTGATTTTGCTAAACAATTGATCTGATTGCAACCATTTCCATGTCAATCATCAAGAACCCACCAGCATTATCTGTTGATAAACGATCAACCACTGTTGACAATTTTAGTCATTACTGAAGTTTGGCTGATGTTCCTGCATAGAGAGTGTTGCCGAAGTCTGTCTGCTGGTGACGATGGCCTGGGTGACTGTGCTTCTGGTACCGGTGGGGATCCATCTGTAGATCTTGCGGAGTATGCGGAGGGTGTTGAAGCAGAAGGAGGAGACGGCGTTCACTTGCTGGGGTATTGACTAAGCAGAGTCCAGGATGATTCCCAGGTTGCATGCGTGATTAGTGGGCGTCGGTGCAGCTTCGAGAGCGGCCGGCCACCATGAGTCGTCCCAGGCGGAGGGGGTGGATCCGATGATGAGGACCACCGTCTTGTCTGAGTTCAGTTTCAGGAGGCTGATCGTCATCCATTTGACGATGGCCTTCATTCCTTCGTGGATGTTGGATTTGGCGGTGGTGGGGGCCTTGGTGAGGGAGAGGATCAGCCGGGTGTCATCGGCATATGAGACAATGCCGAGGTCGTGCGATCTGGCTATGTTGGCGAGAGGTGTCATGTAGATGTTGAAGAGTCTCCATGCATTGTGGAGGCATGTGCGGAGGGTGTGGTGGCAGACAGTGTCAAATGCGGCAGAGAGATCCAGGCGTATGAGGGCCGCGACTTCTCCATTGTTCATCATGGCCCTGATGTCGTCAGTTGAGGCAAGGAGGGATGTTTCGGTGCTGTGCTTGCTGCGGAATCTGGATTGGGACGGGTCCAGTTGTTATTTTTGAGGAAGGAGGTCAGTTGCCTGTTGACGATCTTCTTGATGACTTTTGCCGGGAATGGGAGGAGGGAGATGGGCCAGAAGTTCTTGAAGTCCTTTTGGTCAGCTTTGGATTTCTTAAGTAGGGCGTTGATCTCGGCATGCTTCTAGCTCTCCGGGAAGGTGGCGGTCTCGAAGGAGCTGTTGATGATCTCGCAGAGATAGGGTGCGATGGTGGAGCTTGCTTTGTTGAAGATGTGGTGCAGGCAGGGGTCAAATGGTGAACCGGAGTGGATGGTGTTCATGGTTTTGATGGTGTCCTCATCGGTGACGTGGGTCCAGGAGAGCAGGGGGTCGATGTCGATGTGGCTAGGGGGCGGTGAGTCTGAGGTGTCTGTTGGGGGGTCTGGTTGCTGAAGCTGTTTATGGGTGTCTGCGATCTTGCGGTAGAAGAAGGTAGCTAGGGAGTCGCAGAGGTCTTGTTATGGCGGGATGCTGTTGGAGTTGGAGTTGGAGCTGTTGTTGGAGAGTTCCTTTATGATGTTGAAGAGCTCTTTGTTGTGGTGTGCGTTGTTGTCAATGCGCTCTTTGAAGGAGGTCATTTTGGCGGTACGGATGAGTTGGTGTTGTCTGCAGAAGGCGCTCTTCTAGGCTGTGTTGCTGTTTGTGGTGCTACTTCTTCTCGAGCCTACGGCACTGCTTGGAACCAGATGGTGTTTCTGTTGGTGAGTCTGTTCGAGGGTTTCGTGATCGGGGCTATAGTGTTGGCACAGTCGTCGATCCATTGCCTGAGGTTGAGGGCGGCGGAGTTGGTGTCGGTAGTGTTTGTTGGTGGTTCGGGCAAGGGTGGTGACTAGCTGGTCTTTGGTGACTTTGCTCCAGCTGCGGTGGGGGGTCTGTTGTGTGCGGTGGTGCATGGCGGGCTTTTCGAAGGTGAATTGGACGCAATGGTGGTCGGTCCAGTGTTCGGTGGTGTGGCTGAAGGTGACGTGGTTGCTAGCTGAGAAGATGGGGTCGATCGTGTGTCCGGCGAAGTGGGTGGGAGTCATGACGAGCTGTTTGAGTCTGAGGTTGGCAAGGTTGTCGAGTAGGGTGGTGGAGTTGCTGTCGTTGGTGTTTACGAGGTGGAAGTTCAGGTCTCCGAGGAGGATGTAGTCCATGGACGCAAGGGCTTGCGTGCGGACGTAGTTATCAATTCTTACAGTTAAGCAAAAATATCACACAAATGCTTTTTTATGGGGAAATGCTTTCTGTGGAAAAAGAAACATACTGCATACAAATATTTGCAATATATTTTGGGGGTCCCCTTTGGGACTTAAGTTACAAGGGGTTCAAGGTCACAAATCCACCAGCAGTTTTGGTTTACCTGCCCTGGAGTGTCTGTGTGCAGAGGTGCTGGACGTGTTGGTAGCTTTGCATGCAACACATTGGCAAATGGGGCGCACCCAGAAACAGGCTGCAGAGTGGGGCTTGGGGACAAGCCCAGAAGCTCCTAACAGGGGGTTCCATTTGTGAGGGTCTTGGTAACAGGGGGGCATAGTCGATGTTCATGTACCCAGGCTGGTGAGCTCAGGTGCAGAGGGTTTTGGTTGCATGTTCCCATGCATCAAACATGCCTATGGTGCTTCATCAGCCTTGCAGATGGGTGCAAAACAGAACAGCTGGGCCACTCTCTGTGTTGACCTCTGCAATTATGATGCCCACTGTTGGCTAGTAGGTCTTGGCAGTGTTAGAGTCCAGATTTGACTAAAAAGAAGTTGCGGTTACTGCAAAGGGTCCAGCACCCTGGGAATTGGAGATGAGATAGATCACATTAGTACTCTCACAGTAAAATCATTGATTTTAAATTGGTGGCCATTAATTGAGACTGCTTTAGTTTTTGATTTTCCTAATTTACAGATTGAGCAGTTGGAACAGGTAAAGAACCCACTTGGTTGTTGCAAATGGTTGATTTTGGTTTGGTCTCCAGGAAGGCCGGGCATAAGATATCTCTCAAATTTTTATTCCTTGAGAAGCTCAGTTGTGGTTTGTCATGTAGCGCAGTAGCGATGGTTGGATTGTCTTTTGGGAGATGCCAGTGTTTATTCAAGATTTTGCGGATGTGGGAATGGCCATTGTTGTACTGAGTGTTAAAGCGAATTACTTCTTTTTGTACTCTGATTTGGGTGTTATGTAGTAGTATTTGCCTATCAGTGTCAGCAATACAACTACAAAAAATTACTTTTTCATCATTCTATCGGTCTATGAGAATGACACCACTTATTGGGCACAGTTACTTTCTTCTCTTACTCACCTACTCACTGGACTTGAACATCTTTGTTTGAAGAGTTCTTTTAATCCTTTGAAAATTGTCCTTGGAAATTTTTAATAAACAACTGGAACAATCTTAAAAGATCCTTTTTAATTCACCGTATCCTTGCACTCTCTCTCACACTCTATTTTTTTCTTCTGGGGTCAATCTTCATTCTTTTTTCTTCTGGGGTCAATGTTCTTCCAATTTATATTATTTGTGACAATGAATCCTGTTCCTATGTTTTGTTACAGCCTTGAGAAATCCCTGGCGCAACTGGCCACAAAGGGCGAAACACGTGTTGGCTGTTCTTTACGCTCTCTGCTTTTTGAATAGAATGATGTTTTGAACAACGCCAATGAAAATGATTTGAATTATTCAAGACACTGCAAACAGCTCCTGCTAAGATAATATAAAGCAAAGAAGGATTTATCCTGACTAAGTGACTAACTCGCTCTTTGAAAAGGAACGTGTACTCGTACCTAATTCTGACTTACAATTTTTGAAGCTCCTAGGGTCCAGAGCTTTGAGTATGGTTCCTCTGTTCTCCTAATAAATCTACAAAGAAAGATATGAACCTGGGATCCCTGGACCTTTTCCTTCATCACAACCCTGGGATTGGTGCAGGGCAGATCCTGGGAGTCATGGAATCTCCAGACTTGGTGGGTCGATAAATCTGTGCCTCTCTCTGGGGCATGGTGACTTCCTCTTGGGTAGCTGCCACATAAGTAGACCCGGTGGTCAGCAGAATGGTGAACTGTATGTTGTGGTCAGTGCCTGCAGGTTGCAGGGAAGTGTCTCCTCCACTTCAAGAGGTGTGCTGGCTGGTTGGTGAGGTGCCAACAGCCCTCTGATATTTGTGGAGGATGCACAGCTGCAGGACAAGTGAGGCTGTCATCATTGTTGGGACAGGAGTAGTCAGGCAGGGTTTGGTGCCAAAGGTCCACAGATGTTCCACAGTTCTTGCTTCTTGGTCCTACTTCTTATTTGGTCAGGCAAATCTGAGTTCCCCCTGTCATGGGCCACCTAAATACTGAATTTATGAACATTAAGGGGGTGAAGGGGAGTAGCCAATGGGCTACCTACCCTTGGGGTCATTCCACCCCTATATGACCACTTTCTGTGGGAAGGGGGCATAACCCTTTCCCAGAGTTCCTAATTCTACCAAAATCAAGATGTCAAATCCTTTGTGCACATCAGGTAGCCACCTTAGGGGTGTGACTAGCCTTGTGGTGCAGCACGCCTACTTGCATATTTAATTTCCCGCCTGTCCTGGTGCCAGATGGGCCTTAGGGAAGGGGTTGGCATTTCCAAGTTCTGGGGGAAGCCTGAGTTGCAAAGCACCGGTGACAGAGGCTTTGAAGCCTCTGGCCTTGGTATGCGGATTCAATAAACACCTCCTTCTAGAGCAGGCATTGTTTCTGACCTATAGGCGCATGGGCTCTCACCTCCAGGGGAGTCATGAACTTGTCTGTGTTGGCAGGCTGAAAGATACCTGTCAATGAGCAAACTAAGAGGCTTTTAGGTTTTCCGGGGGCATCTCTAAGGTGCCCTCTGGGTGCATATCTTAATAAATCCACTATTAGCATCAGTATGCATTTTTAGGACAAGGTGTTTGATATCAAACACCATGGGTTTCAGTGAAGCCATCATGTAGCTGGGGAACTCGTAATGACCAGTGCCCTGTACATATACTTAAGATGGCTTCCCTGTTTACTTATACTATCTAGTAATTGAACAGGAGAGCTGTGTTTAATGTCTATCTTACCCCGCTTACTTTGGTAGGTGGGTCGTTTGGAGCTAAGATTGTGTCATATGCAATTGATGCCCAGATTCTCTTCTCCTTTAAAGATGGGGATGATCTGGTTTTCGATTCTATTAAATCTTGCCTAACTTGTCTGGGTGCATCAGAAACAACTAAATGTGTAATACAGACAGAACTGAAATACTCTTTTGTGGCACAAAAACATGGAATTTAAGTTTGACAATTGCTTATCTTTCCAGCTCCAGATTAGTGCTGTGACTGGAATGTGTTTTGGTATCCTGCGGGCTTTGAAATTGTTTTTGTTTTTTCTGTCCTTTCCAGCCACAAAAACCGTTATCCAGGCTTTGACAACATCATATATCCATATCATAC
>NW_028249927.1:0-110795 GCF_964263255.1 Lissotriton vulgaris
ACATGGGTATATAGATATGGTTAGTAATTCTCACCAGCATTTAAGGGACAAAACAATTCAGTTTGTATTTTATTAATGTATTTGCATCCGCACACATGAATGTACATACCTTGCATACATACAGTACAGAGCTTAAGAGAGTAAAACTGACCATGTGACATGCAGGGATAATCTTTGTTTTTCCTGATGGACAGCTCAGTATGATGTACATTTTAGTGGATTGGTGTCAGTACAACGCGTTGTGTTACAACGCGTTCCGTTACAACGCAGCTATTACATCGCAAATACCATTACAATGCATGTCATTACAATGCATGGCATTACATCGCAAATGCTATTACAACGCATGGCATTACATCGTAAGTATAGGTAAGTATACCTTTTTAAAAAAATGTTATTTAGTTTATTATAATTAATTTATTTAAAATAATTTAATTAAAAGACATTTTAAAATTGTCATTAAATTAATTTAATTAAATATCTAGTAAATAAATAATATCTATTTAATAAATGTAATTTTATTAAAAATAGTAATTAATTTAATTAAATAAAAAAAGTAATTAGTTTAAAGTACATATTTATTATAATGAAATTAAATTAATAATAATTAATAATTTAATGTAATTAATTTAATTTAAAAATGTAATTAGTGTAAAATAATTAATTTAATTTAATAAATATATTTTAATTAATTTTAAAATGGTAAATATAATGTAATCATCCCTAAACACAAACCCTACCCTAAAACCTAAAAACACCCCTGTACCCCAAAACCCAAACCCTGCCCTAAAACCTAAAAACACCCCTGTACCCCAAAACCCAAACCCTGCCCTAAAACCTAAAAACACCCCTGTACCCCAAAACCCAAACACTGCCCTAAAACCTAAAAACACCCCTGTACCCCAAAACCCAAACCCTGCCCTAAAACCTAAAAACACCCCTGTACCCCAAAACCCAAACACTGCCCTAAAACCTAAAAACACCCCTGTACCCCAAAACCCAAACACTGCCCTAAAACCTAAAAACACCCCTGTACCCCAAAACCCATACCCTGCCCTAAAACCTAAAAACACCCCTGTACCCCAAAACCCAAACCCTGCCCTAAAACCTAAAAACACCCCTGTACCCCAAAACCCAAACCCTGCCCTGAAACCTAAAAACACCCCTGTACCCCAAAACCCAAACCCTGCCCTAAAACCTAAAAACACCCCTGTACCCCAAAACCCAAACCCTGCCCTAAAACCTAAAAACACCCCTGTACCCCAAAACCCAAACCCTGCACTAAAACCTAAAAACACCCCTGTACCCCAAAACCCAAACCCTGCCCTAAAACCTAAAAACACCCCTGTTCCCCAAAACCCAAACCCTACCCTAAAACCTAAAAACACCCCTGTACCCCAAAACCCAAACCCTACCCTAAAACCTAAAAACACCCCTGTACCCCAAAACCCAAACCCTGCCCTAAAACCTAAAAACACCCCTGTACCCCAAAACCCAAACCCTGCCCTAAAACCTAAAAATACCCAAACACCCCAAAACATATACATCAGTACCCCAAAACATATACTCCTATACTCATACTTATTTAAAAAAATACTTAAATTAATATATTTAATTTATAATATTTAAAAACGAAATAAATATTTTTTTATAATTAATAATAATTAAATCAATTATAAAATATTAAATAAAATTTAAAAAAAATTAAATACTTACCAATACTTACGATGTAATGGTATGCGTTGTAATAGCATCTGCTATGTAATGCCATGCGTTGTAATGGCATGCATTGTAATGGTATTTGCGATGTAATAGCTGCGTTGTAACAGCATTACGTTGTAAAAGATGCGTTGTAGCAGTAACACACCCATTTTAGTACATTTTAGCTGGAACAAAAATGCTTTAGCACTCAATTAAGTGTGGATAATCATTAATTATGAAATTCGAGATATGGAAATGTCATTAAAAAGAAAACTCAAATTTGTACAACTAGACCTCTTTTACACCATTACATTGGAGAGGGGATACTTAGTCCCTCACATGTATTCATTTAGTACAATAAACCTGTATTAAATCTCCTCTCCCCAATACTTAGAAGTGATAGATTGTTCGCTTTGAGCATTCAAACAGTAGCTCACAGCAAATCTTGATTTTGCACACAACTTAAAGCGTGCACACATACAGTTTGTTTATGCACATAGAGGTAGAACATTTGTGGACATCTGAGGTAGAGGGAGTTCCCATAGTCAAAGAGTGACAGGAGAAGAGCCTGGGCAACGGACCCTTGGGAAGAAAGAGGTAGGAGGCCCAGTATCTTTGTAGGCATTCTCTGCATGTCATAACCATTTGTGTAACTATACTAGCCTGAATCTCAAAGGAATGTTTGCTAGCCAACCAGATACCAAGGTTCTTTACCACCATTTTGGGTGTGGAAGGACTTCCTAGGGAATCAGGCCAGCAGACTAAAGGCTAGGAGTTAAAGTCATTGCTGGCCAACATAACTTTGGGGTTTTCCCCATTAAGTTTGAGGCAACAATTTGTCCTTCAGTCAGCTACTTCCTTCAGGCAAGGTCCAAGTTGGTGCACTTTTCAGCGGTTGGTCATTTTATCTTTGTTCTGTTTGTGGGTATCATTTGGTTTACAGGTTTATGGTAGCCGCCAATGCGCCTGCTTTCTTGCTGCCCCAGGAGGGGAGAGACACCATTCTGGATGTCGCAGGGGGGGTCTATGGTTCCTTTCATCCCCTGCATTTACTGAGTGCGCCACAGGCCTGCAGCCTTTGTAGCCGCCATTGCTCCTTCTTTCTTGCTGCCCCAAGAGGGGAGAGACACCATTGTGGATGCTGTGGGGGAAAAGCATTTCCCATCACCCGCTGCGTTTCCTGAGCGCTTTTAAGCATGACGGCAGCCTGTGGCATAAACCATGCTGGGAAAAGCCCGGGCCAAGGGCGGGTCCATCCATGACCATCAGCTCCCGAAGAGGCTGGGCTGGGACCCCCTCTAAGCGTTGTTGTGTGGGAGAATGTTCTCCTGGGACTCCTAAAGATTTAAAAAAAAATTGTTGATCTACAATGGTTAAATGGAAGGTACCAACCCAAAAGGCGGGGGGAATAGTAAATACGCTTGACTCATGTTTGACTAGATCTGCATACGTCCTTTCACAGGAAATTGAACTAACGGAGTTCTGCCTCTCCTTGGAGGAAGGCAGGCAAGGAAGACGTTTGCCATAATCCACTTCTGACTTACATCATGAAGTAGATAGGGGTGAGGAACTAAGTGCTAACTCTAACCACCCCTCAACTACCTCTCTCAGCCTTGGGTCCCCTGCATCCTCAGACTCTCTAATTGAGACAGCACTTAAGAGGAAAAGACCTGGAGGGAAAATGAAGTAAAAAACTTTAAAAGCACCAAGAGCAACTAAAATCATTTCTGACCCTATGTTCACGGCCCATTGTTCTTGGATAAAGCCTCTTTGACAGGATGAGTGAAGACTTGTGTGTCAAATTGGGACAGATGGTTTCTTCGCTGCACCAGCCGCTAATCAATAGGCTGACGGCGAATGAAGAGATATTGGATAACCTTTACAGTGGGGGAGGTCTACTCATGGTAATGTCACAACTACAGCATCTCTCCCAATTTCAGGACAAGTTCAGGGGTCCCAGGGGAATCTAGGAAGGAGGGACCAGGGCCCGAGCTAATGAACGTTCAGAATCTGCCAGGTTCACAGTTAGCACCTGATTGTCCTCTCCAAACTCATTTTGCCCCCTCTGCCGTGCCCTTAGCCAGTTTAAGTAATAATCCCCAAGTGGAAATTATAACTGATCGACGAGGAGTTCAAGGTGATATGAATGTAAATAGGGGGAGAAGAGGAGGAGAGGTAGTACAGGGTGCAGATATGCCAACTACTGGCTTAAACCAGCCACATACTTTAGACCTTCCTCCAGCAGCTTTACCGTACGTCCTTGTCTTAGTTAATATCCCATCGCTGAGCAAGGGCCAAAGGGAGCTGACAGAGCAGCTAATGGATAAAGTTCTGCACTGGTTTTCTACCCAGGTTATGCATGCCTGGATAGGCATATTATTATGGCAAGGAGGGTGGGATGGGTGGGCCACTCTGAAAAAGAAGTCACAGGATATTGTGTTATTGTTCATTTTAATGACCAGTTTGTGGTAAATAACTTGTTACGGGGGTTGCTCAAATTTGTCTTTGTTTAGCTCTCAGATTACTGTGTCCCCACTGGAATATTTTTACAGAACTCCTTTATCACACTTGGATTGAGTGAGAGCCTCCCCTGGGCTATGTCGCCCTACCCCTCATGTGATTTGAGGTCCTGTTAGTCTTCATAGACCGGAGCCAAGGATCGAGTTAATTAATCAGTTCACCCCCTTGACTGATTTAGAGACTTGCGATTGACTACGCTTGGGGGGGGGGGGGGTGCATATGGGCGTGTAAGAGGTAACCTAATTACTGTCAAAAAACTGATAAACAATTTGGGAGTACTGGTTCCGGCGGTTTTGAGGGCAGAAAAGAAGCGAGGGGTACAAATAGCCACATGGAATGTTGCTGGTCTTGCCACTAAGATAGGCAAACCAGAGTGGTTGGCTATTTGGCAGGATCAAGATATAATATGTTTCCAGGAGACATGGGCAACAGACCCGATATTTATAAATGGGTATTGCAATTTTTTCTTGCCTGGCGCAGAGCTATAAGGGCCTCTTAACTTTAATTGCAAACACACTGCCTATTAAGGTCATAAAGTTTGAACATCTATTTCTCTATTTCCATTTTGTAGCATTTGAAGGGGGAAGTATGCAGGTTTGGATATTGATAAATTATTATAATAATCATTTTCGGGGGGGACATGTCATCGGTGCTAGGGTCATTGGAAAATGAACTGGATAAATTCACTAGGCTAATACTAAATAAAGAGTTTAACATCCTATGGATAGGGGATTTTAACGCCCAATCATGTATCTGTTCAATGGTCACTGTCTGTGGAATGGATGATACAAATGGAGATCCATTGGCGCATTTTACACATCACAAATATGGGAATAACCTAAATAGGACTTTAATCACCAGGAATTTAGAAGTCTGTAATAAGGTAGACCCAATACAGAAGGTTTTGAAAAAACTTTCTTTTGCGGCGACTATGAATCTACAATTGATTTCATAGTAGCCTCTTCTCCCTGTCATGGAACCATCGTCCAGATAGATACCAAACTCTCTAACCTCAGTGACCATGTAACACTATTTTTTGTGTTGTTTGGGGTAGGTGTTGAGAACTCTCAAATAAAACAGGTGATAAAACCAATCTTAGCAAGGCAGAATGGTTTCAGCTTAAAAGGGACAACACTGATAAACAGAATTGTTCAACAGATTGTATCTAGCAAGCTGGACTCGGTCCTTAAATGTCTAGATAACAATGTTTCACCAGATATCTTACTCACTAAGTTTCTAGTTCTACTTTGGGAAATTAAGTTGTCTCTGACTTGCCCCAAAACTGATCTGGAGAGAATATAGTGGTTTGACGAGTTCTGCGCAAGGGATATAAAAACCTTTGTAGGGCACTTAAAATGTGTCCTAGAGATCAGGTCTTGATTAAGGCAGTACATAAGACATATAAGACATCTCAGAAAAAAATGGAAACTGTACTGAAAGAAGATGTTTGGTAAAATCTGACAAAAGCGGCATCTTCCAAGAATAGCAGGGAGTTCTGGAAGGTGATAAATGTCCCTTATTTTAAGAACAATAAAGAGATAACCTCGGATAATCATGTGGGTGAAGATGCCTGGGTGGCTCATTTTGAGTCGATCTTTGGGTCTGAGATTGCATCTATGTGTGAGCCTCTGAGTGTTCCCCAACCCTTAATTAACCACTTGTCATTTACCCTAGAAGAAGTAAGAATTGCCTTGGGAAGTGTAGGTGAGCCGAAGCTCCAGGTCCTGACGGGTTGCCTATTGATTTTTTCCTGGATTACCAAGACCTGTCGTTACATCTCTTAACTATTACATTTATTGTATTTTCAAAATGGGGCCCTTTCCCATCATGGAAAACAGGTATTATAGTGCCAATCTACAAAAAGGGAGACAAATGTAAACCACAGAACTATTGCCCTATCTCCCTTCTAGACAGCACTGCAAAACTGCTAGGACACATTCTGCTAATTAGGCTAGAAGATTGGGCGAGGAATAATAACATCTTGCTCCCATGCCAGTATGGATTTCAGAAGGGGAAGGGCACGATTGACCTGATTTTGAGTCTGATTATCGCCAAGTATACTGCATCGAAGGGCGACCAGACCTACATGGCCTTTAAAGAGCTATCGGCCACGTTTGACTGCGTAAACCATGCTAAACTATGGGAGATTATGGAAGAGATGGGCATAAATACTCAGTTAATTAACCTTATACAGCAGATGTACTCTAGGGCATTGGCATGTGTGCGCAATGGAAGGAACAGGGAATGTACACAAACTTTTTAAATCATGAGGGGCGTTAGACAAAGCTGTGTCCTCGCCCCATTTTTATTTTCGCACTACACAAATGTGGTGGAAGCAGCTTTAACTGACTCTACACCAGACGTCCCCTCTTTCCCCCGTCCACACTCCCGATCCAGGCTTATGCGGATGACGCTGGCCTAACAAACAGGAAAGGCATAGCACTATAACATCTTATAGAGGCCTATGTGAGTTTGATGTCTTCTTTGGATCTAAGAGTACATTAGTCGGAATCTTTTTTCCTAGTGTCAGGCCTAACCCCGCCCCCCCCTCTAAAAGAACTTCACCATTTTATAGTGGAACTCAAAAACTTAAACTATTGTAGGCTTTTCCCTACTTAGGGGTATCATTTGACAAAAAAACAACTTGGTCGCACATGCTGGAAAGTAGGTTATTAATAATGGAGCGAACAATGTTTGCGGTTTCTAGATTTACTACGAAACTGGTGTGGGTGTCGAAATGGGTTCAAAACCCATTGCCACCATAAAAAAACATTTATAGTGCTAATACAATCTCGGCCACAGCATATGGGAATTAGCCTCAATGGACTCGCTACAAAAGTTGGAGGACTGTTTTTTCAAGAGTGTAGCTTCCCTTCCTGGCTTATTTTACATTTTAAGATTTGCCCCTATTATGTTATGGCACTCTATATGGAAAAAAGACTCAGTATACCTAGCCCAAAGTATAATAAAAAACAGTCGCTGGATATGTACAGAAAATTGTCTAGTTAGAGTATCTCAAATGCCCATTGCTTTTGTTAGGTGTACCTAAATTATTTCCAAACCCGTGTTCCTTTTCTAAATTTCTCCAAAAAAGACTATCAGCCTGATTCATGAAAACCGGAATCTGCGATTCTCAAATTGCGATTAACTGCGAATCGCAATTCAGAAATCGCAGATCGGTATTCATGAATTATTGCGAGAAAAAATGCGATTCGCACGCGGCCGCAAAAAGCGTTTGCGATGATCGAAAATCGCAGAATAATCGCTATTTTTGGGAACATCCGTGTAGGATTTGCGATATCGCAAATAGCGATATCGCTAATTGCGAGATCGCAAAATCGCGAGATCGGGAAAACGGGAAGTCGCATTTCGAGCACAGTGATGACATCACAACCAGGAAGCAGCCAGTTCCCACCCCCATTCACCACAGTGAGGCAGACCTCGAGACAGCAACAGAGTCAGCTCCTGCAAGGACACCTGCTAACTTTGAATACCACTTCCAATTCCACTGCAGCAATGGCTGAGGAGGCAGTACCTGGGCCCAGCAACACCGCGGGCAAGCGAAAACTGAAGTTCTCCGAACAGGAGTTGGAGCACCTCATCGAAGGGGTGGTGGAGAACCACTCCAAACTGTTTGGGAGAGAGTCAAGGAGGGTGCCCGAGCAGGAGAAGCGCAGGATCTGGGTCGGGATAGCGGCCACTTTGAACTCCGTGGGAGTGGCCGACAGGTCACTTGAAGAACTAAAGAAGAGGTGGTACGACCTCCGAGGTCGTGCCAAGGAGAAGGTTGCCAAGAGGCTGGGAGAGTCCCTGGCCACTGGAGGGGGAGGACCTACAGTCCCTCCAAACACCCCCATGGAGGATCGCGTCGAAGACACTTTGGAGGCGGAGGCATGCATTGGAGTCACCAGATTGGACTCATCCCGCCCCACCCAAGGGAGCCAACTTAAGTGGCATGCGACTGCGACCCTGTCCCCTATGAATGGCCATGACCCTATAGCCTCCCATAATGTTCCAAAGTCATGCCATCAGTGCACATTAGGAAATGCCGTAAAGCATTGTGGGACATGTAGTGTGGCCACAATGTACAAGTACCCCAATGCAGCCAGACAGGTTCCTAGGTACGCAATGCCACAGCCAGTCAGGGAATGTCATCCAGCATGCATGTAGCAACTGCACGTGTGACAGATACATGCAACTAAGGAACGTCCACTTCCCCTCACAGGTGGCGCAGACAGCAGCGACAGTGACAGGCTGCTCATCGATGAGCAAGCACTGGATGTCGAGGAGGTGCCGTTACCAACACAGCCTCCACCGTCTGGCGCAGCACCAACCCCTGCAGCCAGGCCCACGACATCTGTGCCTCCAAAGTCTGGCGCAGCACCAACCCCTGCAGCCAGGCCCACGACATCTGTGCCTCCACCGTCTGTCGCACCATCTACGCCTAGCTCAACTCCACCAGCAGCTGGGGCGTCAACATCTGGTCCTGCGACAGCGGTGACACAGCGGCCAATCACTGTGGCCAGCCAGCAGAGCAGGCGTGGCAGGGCTCGCCTGCAAAACAACGCACCCAGCGCCAGGAGGGGGATGGAAGGGTGCCTGCCGAGCATAAGTATAGAGCGTAGAATGCTACGCATTCACCAGCTGCAGGCACGCCGGCAAGGGGCCATACAGATGCAGCTGTATAACATTGACCGCAATGTGGCAGGTGTGGGGGAGAGGATGGACCGCATGACGGCAGCCATGGCAGGTGTGGGGGAGGGGATGAACTGCATGACGGCAGTCATGGAGGCCAACACAGCTGCTCTGTTATCCCAGCGCAACACGGCCCGCCGCCGCCACCGGCAGCTACTGACGCGGCTGACGGCTTACACACGATCGAACTACGTGATTGGGAATGCCACGTCACAGCTATCGCGCCGGTCCCTGGTGCAGCAGCAGCAGCTAATTCAATGCTGCGAGGATGTGGCCAGGGTACTAGAGCACCTCACCACTGCCGTTATGGCACTTCATCCCGCTCCACCTGGCATTGTCGGGGGGGACAATGCCAGCGAGGGCACCTCAAGTGTGAGCAGCCACTCTGCCTCACAGGTAGGGGTGTTGAGACGTAGCACCAGGCCCACTGCAGGGTCACGTGTGGTGGCTGAGGAGGAGCCGCAGAGGCGCTTGGGTGCTTCGCGCCAGAGGCGCACCTGACTGACATGTACTTTTACAGGCACAGGCTGAAAACTATAAGCCTGCCCTGTGTATTGGACGCAGCAGTATGGGGCAATACTGATTGCATAGGAAGGATGGCAATTTGCACTATTATTGTGAATGAAACAATAATATATATTATAGCATCACACATTGGCGTTCTGTCATTATTTCAATTTGCATGCAATTGTGATTTGTTGGGTGAGGGAGAGGGTGCACTAGAAACTGTTCATTGTGATGTGGTTGCGGCGTCTGTGGCCTTCAGCTGGGTTCTCCCCGCGTGCATGGCGCACATGTGCAGGTGGCCGGTCGTCCCCTTCCGATTCACTGCCAGAGATGTCTACAGGTATCCAGCGCTTTGTAGCAATGTTGTGTAGTATTGCACACACAGCCACAATGCGGCAGCACACTTCAGGACTGTAGTACATGGCCCCACCTGTCTTGTGAAGTATGCGAGATCTGCTCTTCAGTAGACCAAAGGTCCACTCAATGCAATTGCTTGTGCGTATGTGTGATACGTTATAACGCTGTTGCTGTGGTGTAGCAGGGTTGAGGTATGGGGTGAGGAGGTATTCACGCAGGGCGTAGCCACTGTCACCTGAATGAGAGGAGCAGAGGGTGAGTGCCTGTGCAGCGCAGCTACTTCATCGCAGTGTGACATTGTGGGCAAAGTGTACTTACCAAGTAGGTGTCCTTCCCCGAAGTCTCCCCTGGCCAGTCGTGGTTGGAGGCGGCTGTGCCGGAATATGAATGAGTCATGTGTACTCCCCGGGTACTGTGCCACTATGTCCGTGATGTATGTCTTGGCATTGCAGACGATCTGGATGTTGAGGGAGTGGTAGGACTTGCGATTGCGGTACATGTACTCCATTGCAGCTGGTGGGCAGATGTGGATGTGGGTACAGTCAATGCATCCTATCACGTGTGGGAAATGGGCGACATTGTAGAATTGAAGCTTGGTCTCATCTAATTCCTGTTGGCTTGTTGGAAATTTGATGTGGTGGTGTAGCTGGGTCAGCATTGCGTCAAGGAAACTCCCTAGGCAGCAGGACATGGTGGGCTGGGATATCCCCCCAGCAGTCGCAACTATCCCCTGGAAGCTCCCGGAGGCCAGGAGGTGCAGGCTACACAATACCTGGACATGTGTTGGCACGGCATTGGTCCGCCTTGTTGGGTGCTGCATCAGGGGGTCAAGGTCCTGAATTAGCTTGACGATCATTGCCCCATTCAGGCGGTACTTTGCGTATATTTGCTCTCTAGTTTGGCCCAGCAGGGTGACCCGCTGGCGGAATATCCTGGCCTGGATTCTGCGTCTCCTCCGTGCTGCTCGCTGTTGCCTTCGCCGCCTGACCACCATGTACATTCCTGGCATTGTGACACTCCTTATGCTGATGCTGCTTCTCCTTAAGTGTGTTTGGTCAGGCCAGCACCAGTTGCTAATTGGCCAACGTTTTTTCAAAAAAATGTTTACTATGGGTTTGATGGTTACCACCTGCTTTGGGTTGTCCTTAAATTGCGCCTCGAAAAATGTGATTTTCTTGTTTTTCGCTAATTGCGATTTTTCATGAATCCCGATTGCGAGGAATTTGCAATTTCGCAATTTTTTTCGCAGAATCCGTGATTTCTCGCTATTTCCGATTCGCAACTGGTCTACTGCCGGGATTCTGCGAATCTTTTAGCGATTTCGCAATTCTGTGTTAGCGAATTGGCTATTTTCGTGGTGAATACCGATTAGGGAAATTGCGCCCGTGATAGCATTTTCGCAGCTATTGCGAGCGCAATTTAGCTTCATGAATCAGTCCTTTAAAGCATTATTTTTAGCAAAGGCGAGTTACGAAAGAAAGGAAAGGTACCATGCAGAATCCGTTGTAATTCTGTACCAACTGACCCTGCCCATAATGGATGGAGAGTATTCGTACCTAGAAAGAGTTAGAAATGAACAACACAGATTTACTCTTCTGAGGTTTCGCACTAACTTAATTCCTCTAATGTTTCTGTTTTTATCACTGCTATAAAAAACAAAGAGCAAGATGTATCTTACCCTTTTCCAACGATTTACGTTTGTGCAATGCCACATTGCCCTTGACTTCCTGAAAAAGCTTTATGATCCCTCTGTTCTTCTGTAGGTTCCTTTCTCTGGGCATGCAGGAGAAGGAGACACTTTGCCTAACTGAGAATGACAGAAGTTATTTTGTCTCTGTATTATATATTTAATGAACTACATAGCTGATAAAAGAGTATCGAATAGGGAGTCTGTATAAATTACTCAACATGGCTTTTATCGTTTTTAGTGTGATAGTAGTTTTATCTGAAATTGTTAGTTCTTTTTTAAATGGGGTTCCCTTACTTAACTGAGAGATTCGTATTTGCACTGTGCATAGTTTATTGGTTAGTGATATCAATAAGATAAATTTGACTTATTGGAGAATTGTTAAACTGGAAGTACTACTGACCAGGGTTTGTAACATATTCTGTGTTGATCTACCTCTTATAAGATTTTAACGTTTGGAATTTTTTTAATGTATGTACTTTTATGATCTATGCTTTTAACTAGATCGAATGAAGTTATTTGATTTAATTAAATGAGTGGTTCCCTGGTGTAAGAGACATTACTATTTGAGTTTCGTCGGCATAGGATACTACTGAAAGACCGTACGATTACACAGTCATAGCCAGAGAGCACACATAAAGATTAAATAATGTCGGGCATGGTGAAGAGCCCTGAGATACTCCATACTTCAGGAAACATACCTCCGAATTGCATGGCTCATCAAATACTTGAACGCTCCTGTCTTAAAGAAATGGCAAAAGCCAATTTAGAGGTAAATCACATACACCCACACTTTCAAGTCTCTGTACCAAGACTAAGGGCCCGATGTAGGTAATCCCAGATTACCTATTCTTAATTACCGAATCATACCGATTCGGTATTTAAGAACTGGCAATCAAGATGTAGGTAATTTTACCGATTTAATTACCGAATCGGTATGATTCGGTAATCACCCAATCGGTATTTACCGATTCGGTAATTGCCATTCATTCCTATGGGCCTGGAGGCCCATAGGAATGAATGTCAATTACCGAATCGGTAAATACCGATTTGGTAATTGGGGGAAACATAGAAGGGTGGCAGGGTGTCAATTTGACACCCTGTTGCACCCCACAATTGTGCATGGGTGCACATGTTGCAGACATACATGCCCTTAGGGCATGTATGTCTACAACATGGCACTGTTTTAAAAGCAAAAAAAATGCTTTTTAAAGGGTTTTCATTATTTACCAACAACTTCTAGTTGGTGGTAAATGACACATTCTTAAACCCCTGTAGCACTGATTACAGTGCTACCTACATGTCAAGATACAGATTCAGTAATTTTACAGAATCGGTATTTTATCGAATCGGTAAAATTACTGATTCGGTAAAATTACCGATTCGGTAAAATTACCGAATCTGTATCTTGACATGCCCCTACATCCCAAACTCCAAATACCGATCGGTAACGGCCGAAATCGGCAGTTACCGACCGGTATTTGCCTTCCTACATCTGGCCCTAAGTGAGCTACAGTATCAAATGCTTGGCTTAGGTGCACCATGTGGAACTCCTCTGATCAAGGATCATTTTAAGATCCTCCCGACTCTGAAGAGTGCAGTCTCAGTACTGTGCTCTAAAGTCCATTTGTGTAGGGTGCAGGATGTTAATATTTTCCAGGAATGATGGCAGATTCTGATTGACATGTTTTTCCAACATCTTCCCAGCTCCTGATAGAGATATTGGTCTATAGTTTTCAGTTGATAGTGAGTCCAGAGTCAATTTCTTTAAGAATGGTTTACCACTTATGTTTACAGAGGGACAGGACTACTCCAAACTGTAAAGAGAGATTAAACAATTGTTGTAATGCATGATAAAGTACTTTGGCCCCATGCTTCAATATATGCAATGGAGCAGGATCAAGTGGTGAGACTGATTTAACCATATTAATTAATGCCAAAACGTTTTCTTCTCTAATGGGTAGTGTAGGAACTGGCTCTTTATATGGGATACCAAAAAGAGGTCCACTTCAGCTCATGCTTAGAAGGTGTTTTGCGGTGTCAGATTTTGCAGTCCAGAGTGCTCACAGATTTCTTTGGGGTGCTTGCCAGATGTAGGGAAGCATCTCTGCTTCGTAAGGCTAAACAGGGACCCCCCTGAATGAAATACATTTCCTGGGTCTTCTGTATGATTGAACATGCCCATATCAATTTTTATAAATATAATTACATTTTTTATGTCATCATAGCACGTTGTTGTTTTATCTCCCTTCTTGTGTTTGCGTTACCTTATTGTATTGTATTTTTGCCAGATATTTACGTTGTTTTTGCCTGGGTATTTACCTTTGTCATAAAAAGCATCTCTGCTTCTCCACTGGAGTTTTGAGTCTTTATTGAAGGCAGGAAGTCCTCCTAGGCTTTGAAGGCACACCAGCTGCAAGATGAGCCGTCTTTGGCGCAGTTGCGATGGGGAACAGCAGACACGCTGGCAGGGCTGGAGCCAAGTCAGTTGCTCTTCCTTGGTCATCTGCTTTTGGGACCCTTCTGTGTCCTTCTTCTTCGTAGGTCATCAGTATATCTGAACCACATTGGCACTGCTGTCCCACATCAGCTTGGGCTAGGCGGCTCGGGTGCAATGAGTCTTTCCAGTGTCAGTTTTTTCCGGTCTTGGAGCCTCACAGCTCAGTCTTTGGCACCTGCAAGATGCAGGGGAACAGCTTTAATGTTCCACAGGAGTTCCTGAGTCCTTGGGGAGGTGCTGGCAGTACTCCCATGCTCTGGAGGATCAGCAGCTTGCTGAGCAAGATGACTTTGGCACAATTGTCGAGAATAGGTAAACAGGTCGACAGGACTGATGGCAAGTCAGTTACTTCTTCTGCAGTACTTGCTTTCATGGCTCTTCGGCCCTTTTTCTTCTGTTGGTCATCAGGATCTGATTTCCTTGTGCCAGGGCTCCCCTAAATACTGAATTTAGGGAGGTTAGGGGAGTACAGGGTAGTAGCCAATGGGCTAATTAACCCTAGGATCACTGACCCCTATATGATGACTTTGTGGGGAAAGTTACCATAACCCTGTCTCAGAGATCTTAAATTTCCCATCACCAAGATGGTCATTTCTGAATAGTCGCATCCACTTCAGGTAGCCCAGTTAAGGGGTGGCCTAAGGGTGGTCACGCCTGTCTTGCATAGATAATTTTCCCACCTGTCAGGTACCAAAAACTCTGGACAAAGGGGGTTAGTTCCCTCTCTTGTGAGAGAAATTAGATTTGCATCCCAAAGGTGGTGGGCCTCTTTAAAGCTCCCCGGCCCTGAAATGCTAATCCCCAAGTCATCCTGTGGGCGGTGGGTACAAAGCACCCTCTGCTCGAGCAGGTTTGGTTTATGGCTCCCTGAGAGCAAAGGCCATAACCCTTGGGGGTCAAAAACCCAACTCTGGTGGAAGGCTGGCAAAAACCAGTCAGTCAACCCACCAGTACCTGGTAGGTTTCCTCAGGGCACCTGTATTGTGCCTTCTGGGTGCATGCATTAACAAATCTGACACTGGCATCAGTGTGGGTTTATTAGTACGAGATGTTTGATACCAAACATCCCTGTTTTCAGTGAAGCCATTATATAGCTGTGGAATTCGTTTTCACCAGTGTCCAGCACATATACTTAAATGGCTTTGCTGTTCACTTGTACTGGCAGTAATGGAAGGGACCAGGTCAGGGGCATATATGCTCATGCAGGTATGTCCTCACACGTAGTATAGTGCACCCTGCCTTAGGGCTGTGAGGCCTGATGTAGGGGTGATTTACCTATAATGGATGCAATGGCGGTAGGCAGGGCACACAGGGATGTGTGCCATGTCAGGTTTTCACTTTTTGTCTGCACGAAGACACGCAGCCAGCAGTGACAGGTTGCATGAGTTTGATGAGGGTTCCTTCGGAGGGGCATAATTCCTGCTGCTGCCCTTGGGGAACCCCATTAGTAGCTCAGGCCCTAGGTACCAGGAGTACCATTTGCTAGGGACTATCAGAGGGCACTAAAAGTATCACAGTTAGAAATGGGGGTCTCTAGTTGGCAATGGTTGGTGCTGATGTCCAAATAGGGACCCTACTTTCTAAGTCAGGACAAGAGGGCTACCCCCTTTGATAACCCCTGCTCAACCCTGTGGTAACGTAGCATGAGCAGTTAGGCCTATCACAGAGGCAGTGTTTGAAGCATTTATGACCATTCACAATAAGGCAGTAACAACACCACAAAAGGACACAACTCAAGTAGGGAAAGAAAAATAATATCTTTATCGAAGTTTTAACGCTAGACTCTCAAAGCATTTTAACAAGCCACAATGCACGTAAATCAGTATGGACTTAAAAAGGCAATAACGTATTCACCAGAACGTAGCACTAACTGAGTTCAAGGCCTGGGTCTATGTGACCCGTTGCACACAAGATACCTGCCGTTGGATGGGGACACAGCACGCAGCTTCTCAAAGAAGTGGAGCCGGTGACAGGCGTACTCCCAGCAACCATAATTCTTGACTGCAGTGGACCGCAAAGTGCACTCACAATGATTCAGGCACTCGGGGACAGGCGGGTTCTCAGCGGCAGCAGCACGCGGCTGCAGTAGCCCTGGCTGGTGCTGGCCATGACTTTCGTCGCGCAGCTCCGTGGTGGGCTCACAGCAGCAGCAATAGCTCTCTCTTAGATGTGGCGGCCCACAGGATGACTCACGATGATTCAAAGTTGGCAAACTTGCGGGCACTTAGTGGCAGCGGCTCTCTGTTAGCTGGGGTGACCCACAGGACAGATCACTATGAAGCAAAGGTGCAGGCACTCAGCGGCAGCAGCTCTATCTTAGCTGCGTTGGCCCACAGGACGAATCACGACGATGCACAGCTGACACAGGTGCGGGCACTCAGCGGCAGCAGCTCTCTCTTAGCTGCGGCGGCCTACAGGGCCAATCACGATGATGCACAGCTGACACATGTGCGGGCACTCAACTGCAGCAGCTCTCTCTTAGCTGCGGCGGCCCACAGGACAAATCACGATGATGCAAAGTTGGCAAAGGTGCGGGCACTCAGTGGCAGCAGCTCTATCTTAGCTGCGGTGGCCCACAGGACAGATCACTATGAAGCAAAGGTGCAGGCACTCAGCTGCAGCAGCTCTCTCTTAGCTGTGTTGGCCCACAGGACGATTTACGATGATGCACAGCTGACACGGGTGCGGGCACTCAGCGGCAGCAACTCTCTCTTAGCTGCGGCAGCCCACAGGGCCAATCACAATGATGCACAGCTGACACATGTGCGGGCACTCAGCGGCAGCAGCTCCCTCTTAGCTGCGGCGGCCCACAGGGCAAAGGATTATCTCGACCAGGCTGGCACAATGGCAGGCACTCAGCGGCTACAGTTCTCTCTTAACTGCGGCGGCCCACACAGATTCAGGGAACGTTCAGAATGTTCATATTAAGGCAGCCTTTCAGCGGCGGCAGCTCTCTCTTAGCTGCCGCGGCCCACACAGAGTTAACAAGGGTTACCAGTGTGCGTTACTTACAGTAGAACTAGAGGCTCCGGATTACTCAACGGAGGCCTCATCTGCAAGTAGAATCCCTTGCACAGGAATTTGGACGGCTGACGGGGTGAAGTCTAATGTCCCTGAGACTTCAGCAGGAGGCGCTCTAAATTCAGGCCTTCGGGTAGTTCTTTCAGCAAGGTTGGTGAAACTTTCAAAGTCCTTTCCTCTGTTTACTCGGACAGAGTTTCATCTTGACATCCAGAAGGAACAAACTTGCAAAGGTTTCAGCGTAGCATTTTATCCCTAAAAAGTCTTTGCTCTCTCCAAAGTCACAAATCACTCAATCCAGCCAAAACCAGTTTGGTGGGGTTGGGGAGCACTTGGTTTACGAGGAGACATCCTGCCCTTTGAGAATCAGGGGGTCTTCTATCAGACGCCCAGTGGGAGGTTGAGCCATCATTCACCTTGCCAGGCACGGCCCTGCTCAGATCAAAGAGTCACCTCTCCCCATGCTCTGAATGCCAATCACTCTCTCTAGCCCGGTCTGACCCAGCTGGCTCTGCTGCTTCAAAACCAGACCGTCAATACGCATACTAGCAAAGCCTACAGGAAAGCTTGGGCAAGACAATTCCTCGTTTCTAGAAGAGCTATTTTTGAACACGGGGTATGCAAATGATCCCTACTAAAAGATGTATCTCAATGTCCTGAGCTTAAACATATCAAATTTGAATTTCCTATCAGGTTCCTTGGGGGGTGTAGGGGGGGACAGGTAGGATTATGGAATGTAATACTCAGCCGGCCCATTCTGAGAATGGATAGCCTCACAATAGTAAACAGTGAAATGGAGGGTAACTCGATATTAGAACATGCTACACAGACATACTTTAAAAGCTGCTTCGGTGGGTAGCGCAAATCAGCGCTGCAGGCCCACCAGCAGTATTTGGTGTCCCACCCTGGGCACACACAGTGCACTTATACTAGGGACTGGCAGGTAAACCAAACAAGCCAATTGATTCAGTCATCTTTACACAGGGAGCATTTGTGCTGTTGCACTGATTAGCAGTGGTACAGTGCCCAGAGCATCTAAATCCAGCCAACATAAAAGATAGAAAGTGAAAAAGAGGAAGAGAGACCCGCGCCAAAGAAGCCAGGTCTAACAATCACCCATTGGGGTAAAAATGTGTTGGACTTGGCCCTTCTTGCAGGGTCATCCTTGAACTTTTTGCCTTCCTCCTAGTAATTTTTTTGATCTGGTGTTGGTGGTTTTAGGACTATGGGGAACTTCATCACTGCTGTCCAGTGTAAAGTGCATGTGCTCTCTATGGTAAAACATGGTAAGATTGGTCTACACCTGTTTGGCTAATTTAATGTACCTTTCAGTCCCTTGTAAAGCCGTATCCCAGATACCCAGGGCCAGTAAGTTAAATGCTACTGATGGGCTTACAGCGCTGATTGCGCCACCCACCAAAGTAGCCTTTCTAACCTGTCTTAGGCCTCTGCCATTGCAGGGCCTGCACGCGCAGTTTACTGCCGCTGTGACATGGCACATAACGTGGGTGCCACAAATGTGACTCCCCTTTTACTACATATCAGTCACCCCTAGGTAGGCTTTAGCTAGCCCTATGGGCAGGTTGCAATGTAGGTAAAAGGTAGGACATGTGCCTTAACTGTGTGGCATGTCCTGTTAGTGACAAACAGCCATTTTGGTTTCTCACTGCTGTGAGGCTGCCCTCTCATAAGAATGCATTCGGTATCCCCTGTTATGTGTGTCAGTGGTAATTCTTGATATGAGAGGAGTAGCATGATCAAGTTTGGTATGTTTGGAATAGCGTTAATAAATGCTGCGTAATGGTGTGCGCAGATTTATTATCACTATTTTAGAAATGTTACTTTTAGAAGTTGGCATTTCTGTGGGCTATGTTTCTTTGTGCCTACCTGATGTGTATTGCATGTCTGGCTCTGGAGTGAGAGGGGCTGGTGAGGTGCAGTAGCTCCTGAGGGGCTGGGTGAGTCAGTGCTAGGGTGAATAGGCAGCTCTGCATTTGGAGTACTGGGAGGAGTTGCTCCTGACCCTGAATAGGTCTGTACCTCCATTGTACAATGCTGGCTCTGCCCTTCCGTAGTGTCACTGGGGCCAGAGTCTACCAGCTGGCGCCTTGCTGGTGTCCCTGGCCGTGAAGAGACTCAAGCGCAGGAGAAGCGCTTTCTGCCAGGGAAGACTAATAGCACCGCCTGCTCCCTTTCCGGTCTTCAGGTAGGAGACAGGCAGGGCGCTTCAGATCTGCCCATTGGCACGTGACCTGGGATCGGAGCTCTGCAGGATTCAGGCCCTGGTGTGCTGGAGCCCCCAGGGTGGGCACCTGTTGCTGTGGTGGGCGAGGTCTGCCCGCTGTTGGAGGGTGACCTGAGGTGCTGAGATGCAGGAGCCGCGGTTCACTGCAACTACCCAGAATGCCCCTGCAGTGAAAGGAAGTCAGGCGAGTGGAGCCTGACATGGGGTGGAGCTTTGGCCCAAGAAAACCTGATAGTGGGTTGCCGAGTCAGAGACGAGGGCTCCTACTTCGCTCAGCCCAGCCCGAGCACCATGGCCTAAGTCAGGCATGGAGGGCCTGACCGTGGGCAGTGCCAGACAAAGGAAACAGAGTCGGGCAGGGAGTCAGGCAGAGGAAGCCTGGTTGTGGGCAGGGCTTCCGTGAGTTAGAGCCCCGCATGGTGCCCGAGGGTGAGCCCAGGATGGGGGTAAGACGGAGACTTCGCTCCGTGCCTGTTCTTCCCCTAGGACCGGTCCAAGAGAGCCTTGTGTGTCCCCCGGGCAGAAGTGGCTGCATCACAAGGTCACGGGCAGCTGCAGGTCGGCGAATCATCATTAGAGGCAGGAATCTCTGGATCACCGTAGCAACGGCCCAGTATTAGCAGGTGAGTGCCTAAAGGAACGGCGTGTCCCTTTTCCCGGGCTGTGCTGTGGTTTTCCGACCCAAGTGGCCATTGTTGAGTTTCACTGGGGTTTTTAGGGTGCACCAACTCTTTCCCTGCATTTTCAATGTTAGGCGGCTGTACCGCTAGACTGCGGGCAGCTGTGCATTTGTGTGATGTCAGGAGCAATTTGGCTCTAAGAGGGCATGTGAGGGCGAGCCCAAGACCGGGCCCCCATTCAGGAACACTGGCTAGGGGACAATGAAATTGAGTGGTAATAGGCCTATTGAGGAGCTGAGGTTCCCCATATGTCCAGTTATGCCTAGGCCTACTGGGTGCCCTTAGATAATTATGATGTGTATATAATAAGCTGCTTATGACCACGATATTCAGGCCTCATGCTGGGTGCTAAGTGCCATCTCACCAGTAGTTCCTGGCTGTTTTCCCTAGCAGCCATTTCTGTACTAGATAGGACAGTGGCCCGATTGGCCTGGTGATGTGTGCACCCTACCAGTGTTACTGTGGTGCACTGCTGAATTAGGATCTATTCCTAGTATGGTTTATGCCGAATGTATTTTATACATAATGTGATGTAGGCTAAGTGCTAATACCAGTAGGTACTGGTCGTTTTATTTTTACTACTGTGATTCTAATTGTGATGTCAGTGGCCTGATTGGCCCTGTCATGTATATAATCCCCTGTAAAGTGACTCCTGGTGCCAGATGGCACAGTGTACATATGTGATTATGCTCTGATGTGTTTTCTGAGTAATACAAAGGTTATTTTTATATAACATTGTGTGGAGTTTCTTTTGTGGTGTGCTAAGTGTGTCGCTGCTGTGTGAGTGTGTCGCGCAAACGCTTTACTTAATGCCTCTGGGATAAGCCTGACTGCTTGTGCCAAGCTACCAAGGGGGTGAGCAGGGGTTATCTTTGGTGTATAATTCCCTTGCCCTGACTAGTATTGGTAGTGGTTTCTGCCTGGCTTAGGCGCTTGCTCTAGCCAACCAGAAATCCAATTTCTAACAAAATTGCACTGTTTTTGGAAAAGCATTCTGCCACTGGGGACCTGGTCAGCACTTCCAGTTAAAATCAAATCATATACCAGACAAAAGATGGGCGTGACTATGTTGAAAAGGGCACTTTCCTACAGGTGGAAAGGATGAAAGTAATTCCCTAGGTAACCTCACACACTTTATTTATCTTTACAATTTTCCCACAACAGCAACAGAAATGTATAACATCAGTGATGTCATTAATAATGCCATTTAAGATGGCACCGGTGTTGTCATCAGTAACTGAATTTGACAAATGTCATTTGGGAATGTATGTGTGAGTTAATCAGCAGTGCATGACTGGATGGGTAAATAAGCTCTGAGTATCTAACCTGACTGGAGAACTTTAGTGGATTTTCAATTAAAAAACTGTAATGAGAAAGAGTACTGCATCTCCAGGTTCAAAATTAGAAGGGTGATGCCCTGTTACTCGCTGCAGCTATGCTTGGTGAGTGGGCGGCAGTCTTGATTGTTGATATTGAGAAGGCGTTTGACAGCCCGGAGTGGGACCACATATATGCTGTGCTTCGCTGCATGGGCCTGGGAGATAGGTTCCTGGCATGGGTGCATTTGTTGTATGCAGCACCCACTGCTAGGGTGAGAACTGGAGTCCTATATCCACATTTTTATTTGCCCTAGTGGTGGGGCCATTGGCAAGTAGGGCACAAGCAGGTATGGCATTGTATATTGATAATTTGAAATTTTTTTCTTCAGGAATATGAGACGGATTTCCCGGGCATGACTGGGCTTATGGAGGAGTTTGGCATTCTCTTTGGTGTACGTGTGAACTGGAGGATGGCCAGTCAATACCCTCTGTGGGAGAGTGACACATTTGGCTATCTAGGTGTGCAGCTGTATTGCATGGAGACCACACCATTAGATGGTACCCTGTTGTTGGCACTCCGTGGGTCTATCGGCTTCTGGAAAATTCTCCCTATCTCCGTGGGGTGGGGGCAAATAGTGATTGCCAAGATGGTTGCGCTGCCCCAGCTCTTCTATTATTTTGCTACACAGCCTGTCGTTGTCCCCTGCTCCAAATTCAAGGAAATGCACTTCATGCTGGGCAATCTCATCAGGGGGACGGCTGCCATCGGATCACTCTGGTTAAACTGCAGCATTCGATGCAAGATGGAGGGCTGGCTGCCCCCAGCTTTGAAGCATATTACCTGGCAGTCCAATTACACTGGGTGACAAGGTGTTTGGATGCAGTATTGCGAGGAGTACCATTTGAGGAGGGGAGCATGCTGACTCTGCCCTGGCTAATGCAGCTCCTGCTGGAGCCTAGAAATGTCAGAGTGGCCAAGCACTGCTGGCTGTGGGATCTCCAGGGAGCGGGAGCTTTCTTATGCACCTACAATACTCCTCGGATGGCTAGTGCACCTTCTGCTAGAGGGCACAGCCCAGCAAGTAGAAGACTGAGCAGCTTTGGGACTACTGACACTCAGTAATATGTATGATTCCGGTATTCTGTGGGCCTTTGAGGACCTGCAATTGGCATACAACTTGCCAGCAGGTCACTTACTTTTCAACAGTGCAGTCACCGTCCTGATCTGGAAACACTAACAACAGGGATAGGAGGAGCCTTCATCTCAACAAGGCTGTCAAGTTTTATTTATGTCTTCAGGTAGGCACAAGGTGGTTGCATGTCTCTATGCGCTACTCCGAGTGGATACAAGTACTCCCCTTACCCTAGGTTTCCCGAAATGCTCATATCAAATTGATTAATGGTTACTACCTACATAGGGCATACCTGACTTGGTAACGATCAATAAGTTTTACCCAGGAGCTGGCCCACGGTGTCCATTGTGCAACCTGTGGCATGCAAGCATGTACCATATGGTATGGGCATGTCCCCAGGTGGTAGAGTTCTGGTTGGAAGCAGTGGCCCTGATTACGAAGGTCATGGAGCACATGCTGCCAGCGGAACCAGTGATCTGTCTTTTGGGGATGTTCCTGAGGTCATCCTGACCTCGCGCTGATTCTGGTGAAACAGCAGTTACAATTAATTGGAAAAGCACATGGGCCACATGTATCTGAATGGATGGGGGAGCTGTGGAAAAGTGCTGCATATGAGGGTGTGACCTTGCTCCGGGATGCCAAAGAGGACAGTGCTCATTGGAGATGGCCTGGGCACGGGATGTGCTAGTGGAGGAGCTACACCCTAAGGCAAGAGGATCAGAGACTGCTTCCATCATAAATACCCGGTGGGCAGATGACACTGATGCAGCACGATTATACAAAATCATAATATACAACACATTTGTGAATTAAAGGACGAAAAGCTGAAAGTACACTTTTCACATTAGACACAGTGACACACGGAAATGAGACAAGTGTAGTACAAGAACCGTAAATGCGTGCTTAAAAATGTGAAAATGAAGAAAACATATATACAAGACCATATCAACACATATGAACAAGTTGCACTAACGAATTGCTAATGCATATGTTGCTTATTAACGCACACTGATTGAAAATTGAAGTTAAGTTGAAATGGCTTAACGTTTTAAATGCTTTCTCCTGAGAATGCACCAGTTAGAAAAGTTGGTGAAAAAACATATAGAATGAAGTACAAACTTAAAACTTTGCATATTGATGCTATCGCTTCTATAGTTTATGGAAAATAAAAACGATTTTTGTAAAATTTGTTTAGAAAATATGCACTTATTTGAATGTTGAGAACACTTGTGGTAGTAGGGTATTTCTAATGTTAGCTATTTTCATGTAATCAGAAAACAAAACGGCAAGCACTGGTTTTCCAGATGAAGGGCTCTACAATAATAAGAAGTCTGGGATAAAAAGAAAAGGAAGCCAACACCGCAAAAGACATCTCGCCTAAAGGAAGGGCAAAAGATGGCTAGATATAATGTCTGTAATAGAAAGCAAACTTTATCAAGGGAAAGCTTCTAGGAGGAATAACACCTATATTCTAGAAGAAGTTCAAGAATTTAATTGAAGACTGGAAAGAGTCTCTTAGTGACTATGATAATACAAACTTTACCCAGATGTACATTGCAGAGCCAAAGCCATGGAGGAAACTCTGATGTTGCTACAACTTTAAAAGATTTTTGGTTTTCAAAACCAGGTCAAAACCTCTTGAAGGAGGTGCATGTAGTATAACTTTGCATATAAATTGAACCAGAGGGGAAAAGAAAGAACAACAGAAACTAACAAGCAGAAAGAGCACATTTCCAAAATGGGAACCACACACTTGGGCACTTCTAGATCTATAAAAACCTTATAATCCATAATTAGAGAGACAGAGAGAGAGCGAGAAAGAGATTCCAATACCCCAAACTCTGTGCTGTGAAATCCTGGAAAATTAGATAAATAATCAACGAGACAGGAATGTGGAATTCCATTCAGTTATCAGATGTGTACCTCATGAAGAGCAACTGCACGAAAACAAGGTAGATTCAAAATAAGAGTGAAAACACATAAAACCTGTGTGGGAAATGTTTCTTTTGCTTCTCCAAATGTACTTCAATTAAATTGCCCATTGGTCACTTCAGTTCAAATTTCATTAAGCTTCTTTATTGCACACTCGTTGGCCACTGCTTCCTTTGAAGAGACAAACAAATGTGCGGTAGATTACATTTTCCAAAGCTAAACAAATCCAATGGCATGTGCTTTTAGTATGTTTTTAACCATGACTTTTGCAGAGTGGTACTGAATGAATTTCCCCCAAAACAATTTCAATTCACTTTCCTAACTTCACATAATTGCCAACATTAATTAAAAATAGCAGGCGTAAAACCATAAAAAATGTAGGATTTTGTGGTTGAAAAATTCTCATTCAATTATAGTTTTAGTACAATACAGTTCCCATCAAATCCATCTTTCCATATAAAATTTCTCCCAAAGATATAGTTCGACAAAAAGTGACATTTGCTGAGCAATTTTGTGAAGTTGCACAGTTTGTAAAGTTATAATATCATACATTCTTGTTGTGAGGAAAGTGGTTTATTATATTGTGTGGTTGTGCAGCTTTACCGTGTAATAAAGTAACAATTCCGTTCATGTCCAGTCAGGTTAGTTTGTAAAACCATAGCTCAGTCCTGGGTATATATTTGGCACATAGTAATCAGGCTTTATCAGCGAAACAAGCATAAAGCATTAAGATGCACCAAAATAGTTGGATAAGAAGAAAACACAATGCAATAAAAATCCGACCACAATATTTAAAAATGAGTTGTATTTTTATCTTTAAATAGACACATCAATTTCAAAAATGTACAAGAAGGTTCTGTGGATATGAATTTCGAAAGAAACTCTAAATCACAGTTCTTCGCATAGCACAATAAATCATTGCAATCTACTGCCAGTAGTGGTTTAGGTTAGCCACAACATGTAATTTGAAAATGGGTAAAAGTGCACTCTTGTGGCTCCCAAATCCTACCTGGAGCCAGTCCAAGGACCAACAAGGTCCATCAGAACAGTTACCTCACAAGGAAAGCAGTTTCCAGTCCAGTTCCAGGGTCTACAGGTAAACAGTCATTGGAATCAAAGTAGTGGTCCTAATTCAAAGGATATGGGATGCTGAAGATGCTGAGGTTGAAGTAACTTCTATGTTTAGCAACCAAACTGCATTTCTATGACTCTCACAGAACCAGCAGACTCGGGAGCAACATTTCAGGTTGAGACTCGGTCTTCCAGGCTGCACCTCAGTGTCCAGCGGCAGTCAAGATTCTTGGCTGCAGGTCTCTGTAGTATTCTGATATTAGAATTATGCCAGAAACATTTTACAAAACGCACTGTGTTTAATTGTGCGAACATTACCACATTCTCCAAGGACCAGACTTCTCAGCTTTTATGCCTTGTAGAAGTAACACAAGTAGCAAGGGGAATTAGGCCCAAAAAGGGACGAGGGTTAGGCAGGGTCTTAATGAAATATAATCTCTGGGAAAATGGCCTACACCTCACTATTACTCTAAAAAAAAGACAATCTTTTATGGTAAAAGACAAACACCTTGCTTCTGTTTATCTCGGTATGTTTATTTATACCCTTTTTACTTTAAATGATTTGTTTTAAATCTCATACATTAGTGTGCAGAGAATAAAAAAAATCAATATTTCACAACAACATCTCAAAACATTTCATTATCCATTTGAAAACAAAAAGTCAAAAAGATAAAGTAATCGTGCTCTAGAGGACAATATCCTAAACCATCCAAACAATAATTGTGAATAAAATATTGTCATCAAACCACAACAATAATCTTGCAACTCTCAAATTGCACTATTCAATCTGAACAAGAAAAACATTTTGTCTTTTGAATCTCTTGATTGCACAATAATTCCCTTGAAATAATCAATAAAGTTTGAACAAGGAAAACATTTTTCTTTTGAATCCCTCGATTGTACAGTGAAAACAATTCTAATTCAATGTCTTAGCTTATTTAGCCAATATGCCGACGCATTTAGAGTACTGGTGTTTCCTCTTAGGACTCTCATCAGGGCTGTATCATTCTTATCTGTAATGGATTATTTATGGCAAAAAGTAAAAAGTTAAAAACGATCTCACTCTACACATTCTCCATCTCTAAATGCCTAAATCTAAGTTGTTGTACCTGAAATGACATGGACACGCTCTCTCAAAGAGCAGCTTCTTACTTATGTAGTATAGATCTTGAATAGAGGACCTCCCAGTTTCCTAAGGACAATAGTAAGTGTCAATGTAATAATTTACTATGGATAATAATTAAATTCCAACTGTGGAGCTCTGTTTATAGAGTCCTACCTTCCTGAGCGATGTATATTTCGATGCTTATGTGAGCCTTGTGAAGCCGGTAATGCCCCTGTAAAAGAAGCATGTCATTGCTTAGTTTGTTTTTCTTTTAATAAAGAATACGTGCACCATTAGCTTTAAACTGTGCAATAAATACCTGTATTTGGTTGCGCTAAATCCAGCCGGATTACCTTCTCAAAGACCTTTCATTGAACACTTTGTATCCCTTTTCTATAACAAAAAAGAAGTGACAATGTAACATTTATAAAAACGGGGCCGCAACATTGTAGCTCACGGTCTCCGTAATACCGAAGCATACCTTGCTTTGACGGTGTTTTCAAACCACCGCTCTTTCGTTCTTCGTACTTATTTTCTTTAAGCCTCAGTCATGTGGAAATATACGTATGTATTGGTTATTTAGCTGCTGTTCTTAAATTATATGTGGGGCCATATTAATTCCTTCCTAAGCCAGGTACTCACCCGGCAAAAAAATCGCTGCACCGCTCAATCTTAACAATCCTCAAATGTAGGTCGCCATTTTCTTGGAAAACCACCTCATGATGGACCCGAAGTATATGGGCGTTTTTACTTTCAACTACCAATCACGTGTGTGTATCTTAGCCGGCCTAATGCAATGCATTGTGGGCGTTGATGTTCCCAGCTCAAATGTGTTTACTCCAGTATTGTGGCTGAACAAGATTTTACCTAAAAAATCAATTCATGTGCCCATTCACTTAAAATATATTGCACCACTATATAGATGTTAACCTCGTAACGGTCAACTCAAAATGCAACTTTGAAACATATATTTTCATATTTTATTGAGCTCGCTCATACTGTTTAACCCAATGTTTGTGCTATTACATTTTATATTTGGGTAAGCTTCCTTCTGTAGCAGGGCCATTTCTACGTCAATAGATCTATTTGTGACATTTATTGTCACAAGGACAGTCCTTTTAAACTAATTCTCTCCATGAGAGTTTTTAAGAAAATGCTCCACCATTGGCACCGTGGTCACCTTCCTTTTTATTTTACACTTATGTTGTGTCATTCTAGCATTTACTTGTTGAGTAGTTTTGCCTATATACAATTTTCTTTTTTTTTAAATGTTTTTATTCAAAACAAACTTTATTTACATTGACAATCGTGACAGATAACAGACAGTCATTTCACAGCGGTGTAGTTACATATGTACAAACATACAGTTCTTATTATAGCATTAGTACACTTTGGGCCAGATGTAGGTGGCCATTTACCGACCGGTAACGGCCGATTTCCGCCGTAACCGACCGGTAAATGGTCATTCCTGATGTAGGGGGCCTATTTTACCGATTCGGTAAATTTACCGAATCGGTAAAATACTGAATCGGTATTTTTACCGATTCGGTAACTTCCATATGTAGGTGGGACTCTTCTGAGTCCCAAAGGCCAGTCAGAATTGGTATTTTACCACCCAATCCTATTGGGTGGTAAAATACCGATTGCACCGATTCGGTATTTTACCGATTCGGTGCAATGTGACACACAGACATGCCACATGGCACACAAGTCCGGAATTGGGGTGCTAGAGGGTGTCAAAGTGACACCCCCTGCACCCTTGCAAAAATCGGAATTTACCGAATCGGTAAATACCGATTCAGTATTCCACATTGATTCCTATGGGCTTCAAGGCCCATAGGAATCAACGGGGGATACCGATTCGGTATTTACAGAATCGGTAAATACCGAATCTTACCGATTCGGTATTTACCAATTCTGAATTACCTACATTTCCACCACCTCTAATTTACCACTTCTTAAATACCGAATCGGTATGATTCGGTATTTTAGAAGTGGTAAATTAGAATTACCTACATCGGGCCCTATATCCTTTGTTTCAGTTTTTACAATTCCTCATTTCTTTCTCTATCCTCACTCCCCTTCTAACTCTTCATCTGAGCTGTCCATGTCAGCCTCCGGCAGCGGGTCACATGTTTCTCCTCGGAACACGTTCCAGGCCGCCCAGATTTTATTCCATTTTCGCGGGCTTCCCCTGGCTGCATATACTGTGCATTCGGTGATCATAGCAAGATCCATGTTCCTACACCAGTTTGTCAGCATGGGCAGGTCTGTCGCACCCATTTCCGCGCTATATCTCTTTTAGCAATCATGAGTCCTAGTGTGACCCAGGTCTGCCCATGACGGGTGAGATCATTGGGATCCCATACATTTAAGAGACATTTTTGTGGCTCTGGCAGAAGGGAAACCTCCAGTGTTTGCGATACTGTGCGTAACACCTGATGCCAATATTCTACTATCGCTGGACACTCCCACATGGTGTGGAAAAAGGTACCTTCCTCCCTGCATCCTCGAAGGCAAAATGGATGTTGTGCCCGTTGTAGTTTGTGCAAGGTGGTTCTGGTATAGTATATGCGATGTAGGATTTTAAGCTGTACTAGCCTAAGCTTAGCAGAAATTCCCACCTCCTTAGGGGATGCCAGGGCTTCTATCCATTCTATATCATCCATTTCTCCCACTTCTGCCACCCACTTCTCCCGCAGTGTGATTGTAGGGTCTGGTAGGTTATTGATCAATTTCCGGTATGTAAGTGATGTTGCGCGTCTCTGCATGTAGTCAATAAGTAGACGGTCCTCTAGCAGGGAGGCTTCCGGGACGTCAGTGTCTGGTGGGAGTGCCACTAATAATGCATGTCCTAATTTGTACGTACCTATATATCTCATTCGTGCCTAGTTCATATTGTTGTTGAAGCTGGGCAAATAGTATCACTGTCCCTTTATCCCATAAATCTCCCACTGTGGAAATGCCAATATTATCCCACTGTGTGAATCCCTTACTATGTCTCAGACGTCCCAGAACCCTGGTGTCCCGAAGCGGGGTAAGTTTAGTTATAACCCATTTCCATCCCAGTTTTGCTATTGCTGTGTACCATAGTGTGACTGTTTGTTTCGTGGGCCCCTCCAATTTTGAGGTTAGGCCTCTGTTGTAGAGCACGGCTAGCATGCTCTTCGTGCCCTATCCGCCCTATATGCTGGGTCGACTTGAGGCGCGTAAATCCATTGGTTGAGGGTTTTAAGTTGTGCTGCCCAATAGTATAGCTGTAAATTCGGGAGCGCGATTCCGCCGTCGTACCAACCTCTGCACAGTTTAACCTGTGCTATGCGTGCCGGGCGAGGACCCCATAGAAGGGTCGAAACTTGTGCAGCTATTTGTTTGAAGTACCGGGGCGGGATCGGGTAGGGCGTATTGTCCAGTACATGAAGAAATCTCGGCAAGGCCATAATTTTGTGTAATGCTGCTCTACCCAGGAGTGTAAGGGGCAAGGACGCCCAGTGCACAACATCGCGTCTCAGACGCTCCAGAGGCGGGGCCAGATTATTTGCGAAGAAGTCTGCAGTGTCCCTAGTAATGTGGATTTCTAAATATTTGAATGAGTCTCCAGCCAATACAAGCGGGCAATCCGCTTGAAGTAAGGGTTCCGGTCCCTTCAAAATGTAGAGCACCGATTTGGACCAATTTATTGTGTACCCCGATGTTTTCCCGAGAGTATCACAGATTTTAGGGAGCTCTGGTACGCTGTGCTCCGGGTCCATCAGATATACTAACATGTCGTCAGCGTAAAGTGAGAGACGGTCTTCCCATCCCTCCCCCCAGCCTACTCCCCTCAGTAACGGGGTCGTCCTAATCAACGTTGCTAGAGGCTCCAATACTAGTGCAAACAGAAGCGGTGACAGGTGACATCCCTGGCGCGTCCCCCTTGCCAGCGGTATTTTGTGGGATATGTGGCCGTTAGCCGTAACTTGAGCCAACGGTTTAGTGTATAATAGTCGTATCCAGGCTCTAAATTTAGGGCCAAACCCATATGGGACAGGACAGCAAAGAGATATTGCCATTCTACCATGTCAAATGCCATTTTCGCACTCAACGACAGTATCACCGCCGGTTCCGATAACTTCGAAGCCCGGGCCAACACCCCATGTACGCGTCTGAGATTGAGTGCTGTGTTCCTGTTTGGCATGAAACCCGACTGATCGGGGTGAATCAAATGTGGGAGGTGGGACATCTGTCTATTTGCTAATAGTTTAGCTAAAATGTTGGCTTCTGCATTTAGCAGCGATATCGGGCGGTAGGAGGTACATTCTGTCAGAGGTTTACCAGTTTTGGAATCGCCACTATTGTTGCAATTCGTTGATCCAGCGGGAGCTCTGCTTTTGCCAAACTTTCATTATACATTGCTAACAGAGGTGTGCTTATAGTCTCAGTCATGATCTTGTACCATTCTATGTGGATCCCGTTAGGGCCTAGCGCTTTCCCAGATTGTACCGAGCGGATTGCCGTTTGTATTTTGTCAATCGTCAGGTTGGCCTCCATTTCTAAGGCTGCTTCTGGTGTAAGTGTCAGCATCTCTATATGTCTGAGTGAGTCCACTGCCTCAGCCTCCGTCAATTCTCGGTTTGAGGTGTATACCTCCCAGAAATACTCTGCCAGTGTGCACAGTATGTCTTCTGGCTGCCTCTGGAGTATCCCTTCCTGCATTCTCAACTTGCGTATTCCTCTGGAGCCCTCCCCTCTTTTATCTAAACAAGCCAGCATTTTACCTGCTTTGTCTCCTACATCGTATATTTTGTGTGCTGTTGCCGTGATGTTATCAACTGTTCGGCTTTTTAGGTGGTCCCTATATTGTTGCTGACGGATGCTCAAGGAGTGTGCCATTTCTGGTGAGGGATCTGCCATGTGTGCTGTGTCCGATGTTTGCAGAGCCAACTCCAACTCAGCCATTTCTCTCTGCTGTGCCCGTTTATACCCAGTAATAGAGGCTATTGCTTGACATCTAAGGACTGTCTTATATGCTTCCCAAACTATTGATGGTGAGTCTACTGAAGTTGCGTTTTCCTCAAAATAATATTTGGTAGTCTTTTTAAGTTCCTTCCTAATGATGGGAACCTTAAGGTAGTTAGGGTAAATGGGGTACACTCTTTTACGAGATGTCTCCCGGCATGAGAGTGTTAGTATCACCGGGGAGTGATCTGAGATGCCCCTGGGCCTTATTTCTATTTCCTCTACGTTTTGCAGCCTGGCGCCCAACATCAGGAAGTAATCTATCCGTGACAGACTATTGTGCACTTCAGAGTGGTACGTGTATTGACAAGCTGTGGGGTGCATGATTCTCCAAACATCGACCAACCCCATTGCCTCTATGAAGCCCTGGATCCAGGAGGGTCTGGAAGTCTGAGCAGGGAACCTGCCCACAGTAGTGTCTATTGTAGTGTTGAAGTCTCCTCCTATAACCAGTTCGCCTTCTGGTAGTGCGAGAATGAATTCGCCCAGTGCAGGCAGCGCCATTGATTGGAGTGTATACTGATACTATATTCAAAAGTCTGCCCTCCCATTGCCCCTGTATCACCGCAAATCGTCCCTGGTCATCTATCTTACTCTGTGGTATTATGTATGGAGAGGTTTCTTTACCAGGATACCTGTCCCCCTTGATCCCAAAGAGAATTCTGAGTGTGCCGCCATTTTGTACCCCCACCTGTCCAGAGCCTTTCATGCCTTTCCCGTGAGGTGCGTCTCTTGTAAAAGCACTAGTGCTGGGCTATGTCATTTTAGGGCCTGCAGTACCAGTCCCCTCTTATTTTATCGCCTAATCCTCTTACGTTCCAAGTCACTATCCGTAAGGGCACTACTGGGGTCTCCTGTGTCATTTCACAGGTATTACTAAGTTGTGAATCCAGCGCCATGGGTGAAATGCATAGGTATGAGGAATTGTTCCCATGCTAGGACAGCAATGTACCTGCCAACTAGTCGAGTTTGTGATGTGACAATACTGCTGAGAGATGCAAAAACCCAAAGAAACAAAATACCCACAACTTCACCCTCTATACCTCCCACCCTCCCTGCCTCCCTGCAGAATCTGCCAACCATTTGAGTTTTGAACATGGAGGTCTCGCCAGCATAAACAATAACCAAACTCAGCAAAATATAGACAACTCTACCTCTTTTCCCTCCCGCCCTCCCTGCCTCCCTTCTTAACAGACATGCAACCACCCGCCACCCCAACTTAGCAGAGTGTTTCTTCCCCTCCCAACCCATTGTACTTGCTTGTCGGGGTAAAAGGTCCGGTGGGAGCTGCAGCCCTTCCTACTCTCCAAGGCCCGCCCCAGGCCAGTGTCCATAGCCTGCTCGACCATTATCGTGCAAGTTAACTGTTGGTGCCTCTGGACTCGATCATTCAGGAGTTATGTTATGTTATCTTATAAAATTTGTAAAGCGCTCAGTTTTGATAGCTCTTCTAAAAGACAGTAAATCCGGTAAGGCATGAATGTCAACGGGTAGAGTGTTCCAGAGACTCGCTGCCGGGACACCAAAGGAGCGTCCACCAACTCTGGTTTTCCTGAAGCGAGGAACACAGGCCAGAAATTGACCCGTCGAACGTAGCACTCTAGAACAGTGGTTCCCAAACTTTTGACTCTTGAGGACCCCCATTGAGTCACCACTGGAAGCCGAGGACCCCCAAGCAATTTGTATGAGTTAAATTTCAAATATTAAAACAGTAATTCGAAAAAAATACACACATGTGCACACAAAACAAATACTCAAAGTACTTAGGCGCAGATTTACAAGTGACGCATCCATGCATTTCAGCAGGGATGCGCCATTTATTGTGCACCATGCCTCCGCCACCATTGATGCACCGCATTTACAATGCTGCACCTCATGGTGCAAAAAAGCACAGATGCATGACGCATCTGTGCCGTAAAGGTGACGCATTGCTGGAGTTGTGCCGCAAGCGCGACACAGAAACAGCAATGCTCCGGGGGGCACTATCTTGTTAATGCTGCGTCAATTCTTACGCCTGCTTCAAGCACGCGCAGGGTTTTGACGCGGCATGGGCCACAAAGTGACTGAGTGAAATCTTGTTGATTTCACTCAGCCACTTTTAGGAGGCGTTCCTGCGCCGGAACGCCTCCTTCTGGCGCAGGGCTTTACAACGTGGCACATCTCCCAGATGGGTCATGTTGTAAATACCCTGCAACATGGTGCGTCTTTTGCGCCGCCGCTGCATCACGAAAGTGACGCAACAGCGGCGTAAAAGAGGCGCAAGAGGCTTGTAAATCTGCCCCTAAGGATTTCGGGGCCAGATGTACGACCATTTCATTTAGCGGCTCGCAATTGGCGACACATTGCGAGTGGCACATTACGAGTCGCTAAAATGAAATGTACAACAGTATGCGTAACACTGTTTTGGATTCCCAATGGGGTCACAAATTGCGAGGTTCATTAATATTAATGAGCCTCTCGCAATTTGCGAGCCTATTGGGAATGCCAGCCCTCCTAGGTATGGTGGCCTGCTGGGCTCTGCAGGCCACCATGTCTGGGACTGCTTTTAAATAAAGCAGTTTAAAAAAAAATACTGCCCATTTACCGTGCATTCAAAAAAAAAAAAAAAAAATGAAACGTTTTTGTTTCATTTTCTAAGGGCAGGCGGAGGTCCCTGGGACCACTGCCTGCCCTTAAAAAATATTTTGGCATGCATTTGCAAAGGGGAAGGGGTCCCCTGGGGACCCCTTCCCATTTGCGAATGCATTACCATCTACTTGACGTAGGTGGTAATTGCGAGTGTTTTGCGACCACAAAACATTTGTACATGGTTTAAGACTCGCTATTTGGATGGGAATGCCCCTTCTAAATAGCAAGTTGCAAAACCTATTTAGCGAGTCACAAACAAATTGCGACTTCGCGAAATAGGCAATGTACATGACCCAATACGTTTTTGCATGCGCAAACAGGTTCACGAACCCGTTCGCGCATATAAAAACGGATCGTACATCTGGCCCTTAGTATTTTATATTGAATAATAGCCCCTCTCTCACATGTATTTCATTTGTTTTCTAGCATCTCTCATACCATTGTAGGATGTCCGAGCACTTTACATCACACACATATAGAGACATTGAATCATACATGTAAATCAGTGTGTATATAAAATGTTTAAAGCGTGCTTGGTCTCGAAAAGCACAAGCTCAGGATTCAGAACTAAACACAGTGGCTAGCATTGACTTTAACATTAAAAATGTATTTCCACCCAAATAAATCTTTTTAGCAGCTACAGGATAATGAATAACGGTGAAAAAACAAACGTTGCTAACTGGTACCATGCAGTTTGCAAGCAGCTCTTTGATGACAGTTTATAGGTCCCTGTGCTACATTACGATTGTCAATTATGAACTGCACAGTAACATAAGAATCTGTGTCAAAAGCAGTAACCAGGAACCTAAGCCCATAAAATGCTGCTTTTTAGGTTTTGACTGGCCTTGCGCTTTGCGCATGTGCCAAAAAACTCCTTGAGTTGTGTGTGTGGGTCGGGATACGCCCCCTCCTCCGATTGGCTAGCTCCATAAATGGAGGCTAGCAATTGGGAGAGGGCTCCGTCCGTCAATCTCGGACCAGATTCGGGGGCGTTCCCGAGAATCTTTGGCTTTTGGCTACGTCAGCCGAAAGCCTCTTCTCGGGAACGCCCCCGTAACTAGTCGGGATTGAGGGCACCCCGGGAAAGGGCATGAAGGTCAAACCAAGCTGCAGGGAGGTATCGCCGGCAGCCCGTCATCCGAGGAGATGGTTGGCTGCAGGGAAAGTAGGGGACATGAAGATTATACCGTGCTTACTTTGAGCAGCTGAGCTGGTTGCAGGGGTCCACCAGCGCTCGTATTTGAAAACCCGCACTTATTATGGTTTTAACACCAGCCTCCATCCAAAATAAGAGAGAGAAACGGGGTGAAGACTGATAAAGAAAATGACGGTAAAACGCTGACAAAGGGAGAAAGCAGGGATCAAAAAAACCCATGCATGAGTGAAATAAATGGGAAGGACATGTATGGTGGTTCATGAAAGAGATATGAGGTGGAATCAAGGTTAGACAGCCTTGGTAATAGCATACATACCACCATACCCGATTTGGGTGGGAGACTCTCACTTGTTAAGCCAAAATGCCTTTGTTTTACCTGTCTCCCACCCAAAATTGCGTGTGCAGAGTGCAGAGTGGAGATTCAGAGTGCAGAGTGCAGAGTGCAGAGTGCAGAGTGGAGCTTCAGAGTGCAGAGTGGAGCTTCAGAGTGCAGAGTGGAGCTTCAGAGTGCAGAGTGCAGAGTGGAGCTTCAGAGTGCAGAGTGGAGCTTCAGAGTGGAGCTTCAGAGTGGAGCTGCAGAGTGCAGAGTGCAGAGTGGAGCTTCAGAGTGGAGCTTCAGAGTGCAGAGTGCAGAGTGGAGCTTCAGAGTGGAGCTTCAGAGTGCAGAGTGGAGCTTCAGAGTGGAGCTTCAGAGTGCAGAGTGCAGAGTGGAGCTTCAGAGTGGAGCTTCAGAGTGCAGAGTGGAGCTTCAGAGTGCAGAGTGCAGAGTGGAGCTTCAGAGTGGAGCTTCAGAGTGCAGAGTGGAGCTTCAGAGTGGAGCTTCAGAGTGCAGCTTCAGAGTGGAGCTTCAGAGTGGAGCTTCAGAGTGGAGCTTCAGAGTGCAGAGTGCAGAGTGCAGAGTGGAGCTTCAGAGTGGAGCTTCAGAGTGGAGATTCAGAGTGGAGATTCAGAGTGGAGATTCAGAGTGGAGCTTCAGAGTGGAGCTTCAGAGTGGAGATTCAGAGTGGAGCTTCAGAGTGGAGCTTCAGAGTGGAGCTTCAGAGTGCAGCTTCAGAGTGGAGCTTCAGAGTGCAGAGTGGAGCTTCAGAGTGGAGCTTCAGAGTGGAGCTTCAGAGTGGAGCTTCAGAGTGGAGCTTCAGAGTGCAGAGTGGAGCTTCAGAGTGCAGAGTGGAGCTTCAGAGTGGAGAGTGGAGCTTCAGAGTGGAGCTTCAGAGTGGAGCTTCAGAGTGCAGAGTGGAGCTTCAGAGTGGAGCTTCAGAGTGCAGCTTCAGAGTGCAGCTTCAGAGTGCAGCTTCAGAGTGGAGCTTCAGAGTGGAGCTTCAGAGTGCAGAGTGGAGCTTCAGAGTGCAGAGTGGAGCTTCAGAGTGGAGCTTCAGAGTGCAGAGTGGAGCTTCAGAGTGCAGAGTGGAGCTTCAGAGTGGAGATTCAGAGTGGAGCTTCAGAGTGCAGAGTGGAGCTTCAGAGTGCAGAGTGGAGCTTCAGAGTGCAGAGTGGAGCTTCAGAGTGCAGAGTGGAGCTTCAGAGTGGAGATTCAGAGTGGAGCTTCAGAGTGGAGCTTCAGAGTGGAGCTTCAGAGTGCAGCTTCAGAGTGCAGCTTCAGAGTGCAGCTTCAGAGTGGAGCTTCAGAGTGCAGCTTCAGGTTGCAGCTTCAGAGTGGAGGTTCAGAGCGGAGGTTCAGAGTGAAGAGTGGAGCTTCAGAGTGCAGAGTGGAGCTTCAGAGTGGAGCTTCAGAGTGGAGCTTCAGAGTGGAGCTGCAGAGTGGAGCTGCAGAGTGGAGCTGCAGAGTGGAGCTGCAGAGTGGAGCTGCAGAGTGGAGCTTCAGAGTGCAGAGTGGAGCTTCAGAGTGCAGAGTGGAGCTTCAGAGTGCAGAGTGGAGCTTCAGAGTGGAGCTTCAGAGTGCAGAGTGGAGCTTCAGAGTGCAGAGTGGAGCTTCAGAGTGGAGCTTCAGAGTGGAGCTTCAGAGTGGAGCTTCAGAGTGGAGCTTCAGAGTGTAGATTCAGAGTGCAGATTCAGAGTGCAAATCAGAGTGGAGCTTCAGAGTGGAGCTTCAGAGTGCAGAGTGGAGCTTCAGAGTGGAGCTTCAGAGTGGAGCTTCAGAGTGGAGCTTCAGAGTGCAGCTTCAGAGTGGAGCTTCAGAGTGGAGCTTCAGAGTGGAGCTTCAGAGTGGAGCTTCAGAGTGGCGCTTCAGAGTGCAGAGCTTCAGAGTGCAGAGTGGAGCTTCAGAGTGGAGCTTCAGAGTGCAGAGTGGAGCTTCAGAGTGGAGCTTCAGAGTGGAGCTTCAGAGTGGAGCTTCAGAGTGCAGAGTGGAGCTTCAGAGTGCAGAGTGGAGCTTCAGAGTGGAGCTTCAGAGTGCAGAGTGGAGCTTCAGAGTGGAGCTTCAGAGTGGAGCTTCAGAGTGGAGCTTCAGAGTGGAGCTTCAGAGTGCAGAGTGGAGCTTCAGAGTGGAGCTTCCGAGTGCAGAGTGGAGCTTCAGAGTGGAGCTTCAGAGTGGAGCTTCCGAGTGCAGAGTGCAGAGTGGAGCTTCAGAGTGCAGAGTGGAGCTTCAGAGTGGAGCTTCAGAGTGGAGCTTCAGAGTGGAGCTTCAGAGTGCAGAGTGGAGCTTCAGAGTGCAGAGTGGAGCTTCAGAGTGCAGAGTGGAGCTTCAGAGTGCAGAGTGGAGCTTCAGAGTGCAGAGTGGAGCTTCAGAGTGCAGATTCAGAGTGGAGCTTCAGAGTGCAGAGTGGAGCTTCAGAGTGCAGATTCAGAGTGGAGCTTCAGAGTGCAGAGTGGAGCTTCAGAGTGCAGAGTGGAGCTTCAGAGTGCAGAGTGGAGCTTCAGAGTGCAGAGTGGAGCTGCAGATTCAGAGTGGAGCTTCAGATTCAGAGTGGAGCTTCAGAGTGCAGAGTGGAGCTTCAGAGTGCAGAGTGGAGCTGCAGATTCAGAGTGGAGCTTCAGAGTGCAGATTCAGAGTGGAGCTTCAGAGTGCAGATTCAGAGTGGAGCTTCAGAGTGCAGAGTGGAGCTTCAGAGTGCAGATTCAGAGTGGAGAGTGGAGCTTCAGAGTGCAGATTCAGAGTGCAGCTTCAGAGTGGAGCTTCAGAGTGGAGCTTCAGAGTGGAGCTTCAGAGTGGAGCTTCAGAGTGGAGAGTGGAGATTCAGAGTGGAGATTCAGAGTGGAGAGTGGAGCTTCAGAGTGGAGCTTCAGAGTGGAGATTCAGAGTGGAGCTTCAGAGTGGAGCTTCAGAGTGGAGCTTCAGAGTGGAGCTTCAGAGTGGAGATTCAGAGTGTAGCTTCAGAGTGGAGCTTCAGAGTGGAGCTTCAGAGTGCAGCTTCAGAGTGGAGCTTCAGAGTGCAGAGTGGAGCTTCAGAGTGGAGCTTCAGAGTGGAGCTTCAGAGTGGAGCTTCAGAGTGCAGAGTGGAGCTTCAGAGTGCAGAGTGGAGCTTCAGAGTGGAGAGTGGAGCTTCAGAGTGGAGCTTCAGAGTGGAGCTTCAGAGTGCAGAGTGGAGCTTCAGAGTGGAGCTTCAGAGTGCAGCTTCAGAGTGCAGCTTCAGAGTGCAGCTTCAGAGTGGAGCTTCAGAGTGCAGAGTGGAGCTTCAGAGTGCAGAGTGGAGCTTCAGAGTGGAGCTTCAGAGTGCAGAGTGGAGCTTCAGAGTGCAGAGTGGAGCTTCAGAGTGGAGATTCAGAGTGGAGCTTCAGAGTGCAGAGTGGAGCTTCAGAGTGCAGATTCAGAGTGGAGCTTCAGAGTGCAGAGTGGAGCTTCAGAGTGCAGAGTGGAGCTTCAGAGTGCAGAGTGGAGCTTCAGAGTGCAGAGTGGAGCTGCAGATTCAGAGTGGAGCTTCAGATTCAGGGTGGAGCTTCAGAGTGCAGAGTGGAGCTTCAGAGTGCAGAGTGGAGCTGCAGATTCAGAGTGGAGCTTCAGAGTGCAGATTCAGAGTGGAGCTTCAGAGTGCAGATTCAGAGTGGAGCTTCAGAGTGCAGAGTGGAGCTTCAGAGTGCAGATTCAGAGTGGAGAGTGGAGCTTCAGAGTGCAGATTCAGAGTGCAGAGTGGAGCTTCAGAGTGGAGCTTCAGAGTGGAGCTTCAGAGTGGAGCTTCAGAGTGGAGAGTGGAGATTCAGAGTGGAGATTCAGAGTGGAGAGTGGAGCTTCAGAGTGGAGCTTCAGAGTGGAGATTCAGAGTGGAGCTTCAGAGTGGAGATTCAGAGTGGAGATTCAGAGTGGAGCTTCAGAGTGGAGATTCAGAGTGAAGCTTCAGAGTGCAGATTCAGAGTGGAGCTTCAGAGTGCAGATTCAGAGTGGAGCTTCAGAGTGCAGAGTGGAGATTCAGAGTGCAGAGTGGAGATTCAGAGTGCAGAGTGGAGATTCAGAGTGCAGATTCAGAGTGGAGCTTCAGAGTGCAGAGTGGAGCTTCAGAGTGCAGATTCAGAGTGGAGCTTCAGAGTGCAGAGTGGAGCTTCAGAGTGCAGATTCAGAGTGGAGATTCAGAGTGGAGCTTCAGAGTGCAGAGTGGAGCTTCAGAGTGCAGAGTGGAGCTTCAGAGTGCAGAGTGGAGATTCAGAGTGCAGAGTGGAGATTCAGAGTGGAGCTTCAGAGTGCAGAGTGGAGCTTCAGAGTGCAGAGTGCAGATTCAGAGTGCAGAGTGGAGCTTCAGAGTGCAGATTCAGAGTGGAGCTTCAGAGTGCAGAGTGGAGCTTCAGAGTGCAGATTCAGAGTGGAGATTCAGAGTGGAGCTTCAGAGTGCAGAGTGGAGCTTCAGAGTGCAGAGTGGAGCTTCAGAGTGCAGAGTGGAGCTTCAGAGTGCAGCTTCAGAGTGGAGCTTCAGAGTGGAGCTTCAGAGTGCAGCTTCAGAGTGGAGCTTCAGAGTGGAGCTTCAGAGTGGAGCTTCAGAGAGGAGCTTCAGAGTGGAGCTTCAGAGTGCAGAGTGGAGCTTCAGAGTGCAGAGTGGAGCTTCAGAGTGCAGCTTCAGAGTGGAGCTTCAGAGTGGAGCTTCAGAGTGCAGCTTCAGAGTGGAGCTTCAGAGTGGAGCTTCAGAGTGGAGCTTCAGAGTGGAGCTTCAGAGTGCAGAGTGGAGCTTCAGAGTGCAGAGTGGAGCTTCAGAGTGCAGAGTGGAGCTTCAGAGTGCAGAGTGGAGCTTCAGAGTGTCAAGAGCAATGCCAATAGCTCTAGCTTTAACAAAGGCAAAACCATTGCATTGTAAATGCTTGTTAAAATGCATGTTACACGTTCTTTGCAGCAGGCGCATTAACCCTCTGTGCTACATTAGTTAAGTCAAAGCTGCCACTAAACAAAACTCTCCTCACGCTCAAGCAGGTACATTAATCACTGGCTTTATCTTGACACTTTTATTGTTGCAGGAAAACTGCTAATTGTACAATAAACTTTTCTGTGCTTTTAAAACTGTTGCCTGCGGACCCCCTGGGAATGTGTCACGGACCCCTGGGGGTCCGCGGACCACAGTTTGGGAAACACTGCTCTAGAAGGAATGTAATAGGAAATTGCCTGTGCAAGAATGGGGGGTGATGAAGCCTTTAAGATCTTAAAAGCCAGGCACAGGGCTTTGAACTTGATCCTCTGTGCGATGGGCAGCCAATGTAGATCATATATGGTACGTCTGGCAGAACAGAATTTAGGCAGGCCTACCAGCATTCTGGCAGCCGCGTTTTGCACATGCTGGAGGCGTGTAAGTTCAGCTTGGTTAATGCCCAACAGAAGCGAGCTGGCGTAATCCAACCTAGAGAGCACTGTAGCTTGGACAATGAGTTGCCTTGTAGGAGCATCAAAAAATTTAAAAATGGGTCTAAGGCTCTGAAGAACCCCAAAACAGGTACCGGCAACTCTTTTAGTATGAGGGATGAAAGTCAAGTTGGAATCGAGCCAGAACCCAAGGTTCTTAGCCTCTGTCACAGGAATGGGGGCTTGGCCTAGCTCTGGTGGCCACCAACGTTCTCCCCAGAGGTGAGCCGGTTTGCCCAGAACTAAGACCTCTGTCTTCGCTGCATTAAGTTGGAGGCAGTTCTCCATCATCCAACTAGCCACCTCCTTTAGGGCCGCTCTGGAATTTAGGGGCATCAACCGCAGGGTCCCCATTTAGTGCAACCGCTAGCTGGGTGTCGTCGGCGTACAACACCATAGTTAGACCCCATCTCTTAGCGACAGTGGCTAGCGGCTGCACATACAGGTTAAAAAGGGTCGGGCTAAGTGCCGAACCTTGTGGGACCCCTTGGGAAATATTGCGTGGGGTAGATTCAAATGGAGGGGTGGAAACTTTGAAGGTGCGTCCTGATAAAAAGGAGCGAAACCATTCAAATGCGGTATTCTCCACACCGGCCTCTCGCAGCCGTTGAAGAAGGATGGGGTGGGAGACAGTGTCGAAAGCGGCACTGAGATCCAAAAGGATCAGTGCCGCCGTCTGTCCTGAGTCCAACAACTTCTGCAGGTGCTCCACCATCGCCAACAGGGCAGTCTCCGTGCTATGACCTGCACGGAAGCCATTCTGGGATGGATCTAAAATGCCTGAGTTTAGGAGATGGTACGACAGGATTTTGTTGGCGTGTGCCTCCGCAAGTTTGGAGACCCATGGAAGGAGAGAAATGGGTCGATAATGTTCAGGTTTTGATGGGTCCATGGTAGGCTTCTTTAAAATTGGGATAACCGTAGCCTGCTTCCATTTACTGGGAACGGTTCCAGATAACCCAATAAGATCATACACAGGAGAAAAGCAAACCTCAGCGGATTCTTTAAATTGTGCCGGTCTTAGTGGATCGGCAGGCGAGCCCGATTTAACTTTTATAGCAAGAGATTTAAACTCTTCCTGAGATGGCTTAGGTATTGATGAAAGAGACCTGGAGGTCATAGGAATGCATCCTAGGTTATTAACAGGCATAGTTTGCGGGTAAAAAGTTCGGTAGATCGGTAGATTGCCTTGACCTTCTCCACAAAGAAGGCCGCTAACTCTTCACAATGATTCAGGGAGCGTTTTTCCATTGCCGCAGTTTTCTTGCTGGTAAGATCTTTACAGACATTGAAGATGAGTTTTATCGGGTTAGGGCTGTTCTTAAACTCTGCGGAGTAAAATGCGGCTCGGGCTTTGCAGATGGCTCGATGGTATAATTTAATACTAGCCTGATAGGTCTGCTTGAGGTCCGGATTGTAGGTCTTACACCAGGCTCTTTCAGCCCGTTTACATGCAGTCTTAAGAAGCCTGAGGGAATCATCATACCACGGGCTAGAGGGGCCAGGTCGAATTTTACTCCATCCTGCAGGGATTAAGGTGTCCAAGGCTGGAGTGTGGATTACGGTCGATCACTTCTGCCTCTGTCCCTGGTGAGTGGTCTGTGTCTAGTCGCCTGGAGGCTTGCATTTCGGAGTGTTCCTCTTCCCCCCGGCGGCGTTGGTTCTTGCTTCCATGCAGGGATCCCTCTGCTTTCCTCCAGCCCTCGAGCCAGTCATATGTCGCTTCCGGTGTCTCAAAGAACCATGTTTTTCCTTCAGCTACCACTCTGAGCCGTGCTGGGAACAGCATAGAGTAGGGCAACTCTTGTGACCGTAGTGCCTTTTTGACTTCCATGAAACTTCTCCTACGACGAGAGACTTTGGCCGTGTAATCCGGGAAGAAGGCAATTGTTGCATTCTGTACTCAAATTGGTGGCGAGGTTCTTGCTGTTTGCAGGATTACGTCTTTGTCTCGAATGTTAAATAGTCTGTCTTTCACCGGTCTCGGGGCTGCCCCAGGTTTTGGTCTGCCGCCGGGGACCCTATACGCCCTCTCCACTGAAAAGAAACTGGATAGTCCCTTAGGTTGCAGTCTCGTCTTGACTACTTCCTCCACATAAAGGTCCATTGCTTGTTTACCTTCGCTCTCTGGAATCCCAAGAATGCGAACTTTGTTTCTTCTCGAGCGCCCTTCCTGATCATCCAGCTTCTCCTTTAGTAGCTTGTTTTCTGTCTCAATTCTGGACAGGGCTGTTTGTAGCTCTGATGTGTCTTCCACTAGTGACTTGGTGACCACCTCCACCTCTTTCACCCTGTCGGACATTTTATAGTAGTCCGCCTGCAGTAGCAAGACATCCGTTGAGATCGTCCCTACAGTGGCTTGAACGCTCGACAGTGCTTTCATTATGTCGTCAGGCGTGACATTCTTCGCTCCTTCACTGTCCGCCGCCTTGCCCGTGGATGGGCGTCCTTCCGTCAGGGGCGGGAAGCTTTTTTCATACGCATACTTGTCTAACTTGGCCGGCGTGGTCTGATTCCGTGGGCCCCTTCCCGACATGGCTTTTTCATTTTTTTAAAATTTGTTTCTCCTTCTCCTGGTAGGTGGGCAATCCGCCGCGCAGTGATAGACTTTCTCTTGTGCGCCAGATCCGTGAGCTAGTAATTGTTCTTATCACTAGGATTGATGTAGTGGTTTGGCGTGGCAGCAGTTCTTGTTCACCAATGGCCCCAGTGGGTGGCTTTAGTGGGTCTGGGTCACAGGTCGCCTCCGGTCATTCTGCCATATTGCTGCCTTGGTCCGCCAATGGCGTTTATCTGACTGCGCCCCAGTTATGAGGTGCTGGGGCTCTCAGCACCGGTTTGCACCTGTCGGGTTGTCTCGTAATCAGGTAGTCACCCTATGGGGGGGAGAGAGGGAGTTCCACCCGCGTTCGGCCTGCTTCGCTAGATTAAGAAAATTGCGCGTTGGTTGGTAGTGGCGTTGTCCCCCTCGGGTTTGGGCTCTTGGCTGTCCCACTATCTCCGGATCTCATAGCCACTGCATTATCGTTCTGGTAAGGGGTTGCGCAATATTCACCACTCTGGCGCCTGTGAGGAGCGTCGCACTTGCGTTGAAAGGCAGTGTGCCCATTATCACCAGCACGTCACTTGCTGCACGATTCCATGCTCCTCCCTTCTCATTGGGCCTCACCCGACTTTAGGTCCCGGCTTCTATGTAGGAGGTAGGCCCTAGCAGTCCACGTTGCCCGTCGTAGCCCTCTACTTCTGGGGGGGGCCTACAACCCGTGATCTCTTTGGCGGCGCTAAATTCTCCTCACCGCCCGCTGGGCGTGACACAGTAACACCGCTTTGCAGAGCGGTTATTGTCCCTTCATCCCGGGGCCGGAGTTCCTGGTCGTCATGCTACCTGTGGACCCCCAATGCGCTCTAGCCGCTTCTCGTGCTGTTGTGGTAGCATCGCTGGTTGCCAACGGGCCCTTCTGAAGCTCTCTGCTTCCAGTAGCTCTGGGTCTTTGCGTGTCGTGCAGGCCGCCACCGATTGTCCTCTGTTTTATTGGATCCCGGCCCCAAATTCGTTCCGGAGTTTCACCGGCCGCCACCGCTTGGTCCTAGACCTCAGGACAAGCCTTTTGCACCAATACCTCTTTACCGAAACCAAAAAATTACATTTTATCTAAATGGATTTTAAAACCAATACAGGGCCACCATAGATGTGGCAACTGTGTGGCCTGTGACAACACTATTGAAGGTCTTGAATTTACACACAATGGTGCGAAGTGGAAACACACTGACTTCACTAATTGTCGAACCAGAAATATCATTTATGCTATAATATGTCCTTGCCAAAAAATGGAATTTAGGCAAAACTACTCAACAAGTAAATGCTAGAATGACACAACATAAGTCTAGAATAAAAAGGAAGGTGACCACAGCGACAATGGTGGAGCATTTTCTTAAAAACTTTCATGGAGAGAATTAATTTAATAGGACTGTCCTTGCGACAATAAATGTCACAAATAGATCTATTGACGTAGAAAGTGCCCTGCTACAGAAGGAAGCTTACCCGATTATGAAATTTAATAGCACAAACATTGGGTTAAACAGTATGAGCGAGCTCAATAAAATATGAAAATATATGTTTCAAAGTTGCATTTTGCGTTGACCGTTAAGAGGTTAACATCTATATAGTGGTGCAATATATTTTAAGTGGGTGGGCATATGAATTGATTTTTTAGGTAAAATTTTGTTGAGCCACAATTCTGGAGTAAACACATTTGAGCAGGGAACATCAACTCCCACAATGCATTGCATTAGGCTAAGATACACACATGTGATTGGTAGTTGAAAGTAAAAATGCCCATATACTTCGGGTGCATCACGCGGATGTTTTCCAAGAAAATCGCGACCTACGTTTGAGGATTGTAAAGATCGAGCGGTGCCACGATTTTTTGCCGGGTGAGTACCTGGCTTAGGAAGGAATTAATATTGCCCCACATATAATTTAAGAACAGCAGCTAAATACCCAATGCATACATATATTTCCAGATGACTGAGGCTTAAAGAAAATAAGTACGAAGAACGAAAGTACAGCGGTTCGAAAACACTGTCAAAGCAAGGTATGCTTCGGTATTACGGAGACCGCGAGCTACAATGTTTCGGCCCCGTTTTTATAAATGTTACATTGTCACTTCTTGTTTGTTATAGAAAAGGGATATGAAGTGTTCAATGAAAGGTCTTTGAGAAGCTAATCCGGCTGGATTTAGCGCAACCAAATACAGGTATTTATCTCACAGCTTAAAGTTAATGGTGCACGTATTCTTTATTAAAAGAAAAACAAACGAAGCAACGGCATGCTTCTTTTACAGGGGCATTAACGGCTTCATAAGGCTCACATAAGCAACAAAATATACATCGCTCAGGAAGGTAGGACTCTATAAACAGAGCACCACAGTTGGAATGTAATCATTATTCATATTAAATCAATAAATTTGACACTTACTGTTGTCCTTGGGAAACTGGGATGTCCTCAATTCAAGATCTATACTACATAAGTAAGAAGCTGCACTTTGAGAGAGCGTGTCCATGTCATTTCAGGTACAACGACTTAGATTTAGGCATTTAGAGATAGAGAATGTGTAGAGTGAGATAGTTTTTAAATTTCTACTTTTGTCATAAACAATCCATTACAGATAAGAATGATACAGCCCTGATGAGAGTCCTGGGAGGAAACACCAATATTGGAAACGCATCGACATATTGGCTAAATAGGCTAATACATTGAATTTGAATTATTTTCACTGTACAATGGAGGTATTCAAAAGAAAAATGTTTTCCTTGTTCAAACTTTATTGATTATTTCAAGGGAATTATTGTACAATCAAGAGATTCAAAAGACAAAATGTTTTTCTTGTTTGGATTGAATAGTGCAATTTGAGAGTTGCAAGATTATTGTTGTTGTTTGATGACAATATTTTATTCACAATTATTGTTTGTATGGTTTAGGATATTTTCCTCTAGAGCACGATTACTTTATCTTTTTGACTTTTTGTTTTCAAATGGATAATGAAATGTTTTGAGATGTTGTTGTGAAATATTGATTTTTTTTAATCTCTGCACACTAATGTATGAGATTTAAAACGAATCATATAAAGTGAAAAGGGTATAAATAAATATACAGAGATAAACAGAAGCAAGGTGTTTGTCTTTTACCATAAAAGATTAAGTCTTTTTTTAGATTAATTGTGAGGTGTAGGCCATTTTCCCAGAGATTATATTGTGGCAGTAACAGGTAGCTAGACAACCGACTACCTTCTCTGTCTGGGGTTCTGGGATGACCTTTTCTCGAGTGGGACACCACAGGCACAGTCCTTTCTTTTTTAACCCAAGAAGCAGCAGACACAGTTCATTCTTTTGTGCAGCTTCTCTTTGCTGGGTCCAGGGAACAGCAGGTCACTCCTTCAGTCCAGTCTCCAGTCCAGATGGGATCTGAGGTATGGCTTCCAGGGGCGCCACTTTTTTGTCCATTACTTTCCCTCTGGTGATGTGTCAACTGCTAGCCAATGGAGTACCAGGTCCCTTCCACCTTGTGATGACTTCCTGCAAATTATGGCATCTAGCTATCCAGGAATGTACTATTCTGCTCACTCCCAGCATGGCAGAACCCGTCTCTTGGTGTGTGGAGCTCCCTAGCTCATCCCAGAGGTGTGGCTATGTGGGGCTTACATGCAAGTGGAAAAAACAGTTTGCCAACGACTTCTACTCTGTCCGAGGTGCCTGACTTTCTGCCAAAGAAAAGAGAAGCCTTCTCGTGTGTGTCTTCCATTTACCCTTCAAATGGCACCTCAACTTTGAAGCTCACCATTAGGGCTTGCATCCTCTTTGGCCAACCTGCCAGAAGGAGGCTGCATCTCTTCGAACGGCAAGCCCTTTGTGTTCCTTCCTCAGAGTTGCTCATGCCTCCTCCCAGCAGGGCAGAAGATTGTGTTGTGGACAACTGCTTGTGTACAACTGTAAACAGTCACTGGGAAATTTGGGCACCAAAGTGGCAACTTTCTAAAGTGACCATTTGTGCAAAAGTGACATTAAATTTGACTACAGCAACAAGTCGCGCTTCATGCAATGATTCTTTTGATATATTAAAGTACTATAATTAGCAGTCCCATTCAGAGGTTACCACTGCTGAGTTGTCAGCATGTAACTCTATACTCGCCAATGGGTCTACTAACCTTTCCACAACAAAACCGATAACCCAGGGATTTTGCTTACAAAGTTACCAAATTACAACTCCACCTTTTAATATAATGCACCATGTCTTCAGGGCTCAGTAGACCTGCCATAGTCTGACTTATACATATCAAAAAAGAAGGTTTGAGGTTTGCTGTTACTTTAAATGGCAAAGTCGAGTCAGCAGTTTATAAGTCCTCTGCCAGCCAGCAATGCTGGGTTGGGAAGCATGCTTTGTTTTGTCATACTAGTGGTTAAACAATCTGTGCTGCAGTCCCTGAAGGTCACTTTAGCTTACAGACAGTGGGTATCCCTTGTACCATATACTAGGCACTTATGAGTAATTCAGATTATGCCTATCGTGGATAAGCCTATTAGACATATACCTTTTTAAGGGTTAGAGCACTGGAACTGAAGCCAGTTTGGCAGATTTCAGAACACCTTCAGAGAAGAGTGAGACACAATAACTGACAGAAAAAAACGTTCTGAATCAGTTCCCATGTATTTACGTCATAATGGTAGTTGTTGCATATCAAAGAAGTAAAGTAACTGAGAAGTAAATCCTGCACACCATGTAAGAATGTTTTATCCCCTAAACGTGGTTATTTTCCTTTTCCATTAAAGTAAGTGTGTGATAGTTATGACAAAGTAAATCCAAAGCAACATATTCTCTGCATGTGCATGCATGAGCACTTAACAGCCAATATTCTGTGAAACTGCTGAACTATTTCAATAGAGGCACCTTTACACAACGCGTTCTCTCTATAAAATTTGGTTAAGATCCTTTAAGCATTTTGTATCGGTATAACAGAGAAAACATTCAGTCTGAGCCAGGGGCTGTCTTTTTAAAGCCTCTTGGCTGACCAACTCATGGGTATGTTATTACAATATCCATCATTCCGACCAACCATTATTTCTGCCCTCTTATTACGACCTACGGTCACTGCAACTTTCTTTCTCTATAGTTAAAAAACTCATTACACAAATAATCATATATAATGATGCTGTCACAAGTATAACTCTAATAGCAATCCCAAAACAATCACTTACATTTTAATACAATTTATTGAAATCAATTAAATAAGACAATTGTTTTAAGGTAAAAATATTAAAATATGCATATAACTATAATGTTAAAATTCAATAAATGTACGTCATTTCTAACAAAATTGCTACATATGAATTTTCTACTTGTATAGAGATTGAGACCCATTTTTGAAAGTGCAGCCACAAGGACTTTTAGTGACACCTTGGCCAGTTATGGCATAATGGTGCTGTGTTCTTTAGCTGTACTGCCTCTCTTCTTGAATATATGTGAAGTTTACCTATGATTAACATTTATATTTAAGATTCTTCATCTACAAATGTAGAGAACAAGTGATAAACCAATCTCTCATTGTATAAAGCAAGAGTCAATATTTAAGTATAAGTTTACATAGCAAAGGATTACGGAAATACCATTGTCCAAGTCTTTATACAATCCTCATAAGACGAGAGTGCTTCATTTAATCAGACCCTGGCTCTTTCTGAAGGCAGTAATTTTGCCTTTTTTAACACTGCTTTGATTCCATTCCATTTTTTTTAATTATTCGTATGAATAGTGGACTTATCCTAATTGACAAGTAGTTGCCGCACAGATGGGTAAGGTTAAATACATGTTGACACACTCTAACTAGTCTAACCTTGACTGAAACCTCTTTTGAATAATATTGACATTGGAAGCTGGCAGATCTGCAACTTTTCATGCAACACAGAACAGCAACCTTTCAAACCACATCTGAATTTTAAAAGTGCAAATCTTAGAGCTGCATTGAGTAAAACTTACTTATACTTACTTTATTTCGCACGTAAGGTCATAAAAGTACACACAGCACAAATACTTTACAATACAAAGAACCAAGATAAAAACATAGATAAAGATGATTAATGTCACATAAGAACATTAAAAAAAAGTAAACATGCTTTCAGGATAAGGTAGAACTAGAATGCTTGCTAGACACTAGGTCTATAATGCATATCAGTAGTTTTATGGCTGAGCAAAGACCATCCTAATATACATTGAGACCTTTTCAGCCACAGTGCATTCCAATATCTTGACAGGCCAAACACCACATCTCTACTAGTATTCGTGCTCAAAATTCTAAGCCACTCCAGGTAGTGGCCGGGACCAACAATTTTACAAAGTGGAATTATCCATTTTTCCCCAAAAGAATTGTAATTTGGGCAGAAAAATATCAGATGACCAATTGTTTCGGGATTCGCATTACAAACAGGGCATTGGTCAACATCGACTGCATTCTTACTCCATTTTTTTCAAAAAATCTTAGGGCCAGATGTAGGTCGGTCGGTAACGGCCGAAAATCGGTATTTCAGCCGTTACCGATCGGTAAATAGGTGATCGCTATGTAGGGGGCATTATTTTACCGAATCGGTAAAATTCCCGATTCGGTAAAATAAAAAATAAAAAATCGGTAAATTTACCGAATGTGAGCCACCCAGATGTAGGTGGGACTCTTCAGAGTCCCAAAGGCCTTACCGAATCGGTATTTTACCATCAAATCCAATTTGATGGTAAAATACCGATTCCGGTGTGCATGCACATGTGTGCATGCACACCTATGCCATGTGACAGGGAGACCTGCCCTTAGGGCATGTATGCCTGCCACATGGCACCTGAGCCTGTTTTGGGGGTGCCAGAGGTTGTCAAAGTGACACCCCCTGCACCCTTGTGAAATTCGGTATTTACCGATTCGGTAAATACCGAATCGGTAATGCCCATTCATTCCTATGGGCTTCATTTACCGAATCAGTAAATACCGAAATCATCCGATTCGGTATTCCAGCACATCTGGAATACCTATATGTCCACCCCATAGATTTACCGATTTTTAATTACTGAATCGGTAAAATTCGGTAATTGAAAATCGGTAAATCTATTTCACCTACATCGGGCCCTTAGTGGGTATTGTTTTGTACCGAAACTGAAAAATAACTTCCGAGCCAGGGGTGGGACAACTTTATCAATTGTACCCTCGAAACAGGGGACACATCTGAAATTGAGAAAATTAATAGTCAAGTTTCCCACTGCCTTGGGGCATGGCTACAGGCTGAGCATGGTGGTCGTCTGTTAGACGAGCTCCGGACCTGGGCTGAAATATCCTGCATTAATCCTGTCCTGCACTGAACTTTGCGGTCTGCAAGTGCGTGTGAAGACTGCCTGAGTCTGAGCTGCTGTACGGTACTGCGCTCTCGCTGGGGGCTGCCGGTGGCGAGGGCACACTGCCAGTGCTTTGCCGGGGTGCCGGGAGCCGGTGCTAGAGAGCGGGCAGTGTGAGAAGGCCCGGAGGGCTGCAGTAACCGGTGGCTTGGTACCCCGTCTGGACTGGAATTCGGCAGCTGCGCTGCTTTGACTGGGCCGGACCGGGAGGCTGGTGAGATGCTGCTGTGATCTGCCGGAGGCGTGGGCGGAGTAGGGCGGAGGCCGCTGGACGATGCTGCTGCAGATATGGGAGCCCAGGGATGCACTGCGGCATACACCAGTGATGGAGCCGGTGACCTATTGAGTTGCTCAGCGATGGGGCGGAGGATGGCCCTTGCCTATGACGCAGAATGGACAATAGCACCAGAGCACATAGACTGGCAGCAGCGGCGCCGGGGAGCCCTTGAGGTGAGGTGCGCCATGAGACTAGATACGAGGAGGTGGATGATGTAGTACGTGGAGCCCTGCTGATCTGGGCCTCCTCTGCCTCGCCCACTGGGATATTGCGGCACGGCTGTACACATGGCTAGGTGCTGTGAGTGACCGGGGCACTAGGGTGATTGAGTTGTACTGAATAGACAGAGTGATCGGGACCCTGGGTGCCCCCTGGCACTAGTGATGGCTGTGAGCTTGTATTGTGGAGACGCTGAGCACCAGAGAGCAGGGGCGCATACAGACCGCAAACCCCTTTGGCATTGAGTAATTGTGGGCTAACATTATTGGGCAGCGGCTGGAGACTCTGACTGAGAACCCACTGGCGAGGCAACGGGGAGCCAGCTATAGCTGTCTGTTGGTGTGTGCTGCCCACCCTGAAGTGTGGCTCAATGGTTAGAGCGGCAGACCCTGATGCAGAGGTCTGGCCCGGGACCAGGGTTCAATTCCCGCCTCGGCGGATCTTGGGCTCAATTTCCTCGAACCTGATAATTCTCGCCTCGGTGCCTATTCTAATCATGGGTCCCACTCTGCAACTCTGGGCAATAGCTTGCCTAATCTCCACAACGGCCCCAACAGCGCTGGGATGCCTGGCTTCACCTTGGGGGTGCCCAGGAGTGGACATTTCACAGGGAAAAGCCAGGAAGGGTTCCACAGCGGTATGCGTTACAGTGCCAGGAGACCCCAGTTGGGGTATTAGTGCGCTTTACAAGTACAAATTTCATTCCATTTACATTTACCCCCTCCCCCTATGATGGGGCGCAATAGGGCCAAACAACAGGAGCAAGGGGGCGCCTCTGAGCCCATACCAGACACCGCGGAGCATATGGATGGCACGCCGCCACTCAGCTGTGTCCCGCCCACCACCATGGCTGCATCCGGGAATAAGTTGGACCTCATTTTACTTGAAGTGTGGGAGTCCAGGAAAGCCATTGAGCTCCAGATTGGGTCTATGACGACGGGCCTTACCTTGCTCCGGGCAGACCACGCGAAGTTGGTGGAGGACAGCACCGCGGCCTTAGAAGATTTGACACCGCGCCAGACAAAGAGCGAGGCGCACATCAAGCAGTTGCAAAACCAGGTCACCACTCTGATGGCTCCTGTGGTGGACGCGGAAGGGAGAGCGCGACAGATCAACATCTGCGTCATTGGTCTCCCAGAGAGAAGTGAGGGGAGCAATGCCACGCGCTACATGGATCAGTGGTTCAGAGATCACGTCACGACCGAAGGGCTTTCCACCACAGGACGACCGAGGCCGTGGGCTCCACCGAGTCCCTTCATAGTAAAACTGAGGAATTTTTGAGACAGAGACACAATCTTGCAAAAGGCCCGTGAACTTCCCCAGATTAACTTTGAAAATGCAAAGATTTCGCTATATCCTGACTACACAGTTCTGGTACAATGGCAGTGATCTTCTTTCAGAACTTGAAATATGCACTGCTTTTTCCAGCCAGACTGAAAGTCATACACGAACAAAAGGCGTACTTTTTTGAAAGTCCAGGTGATGGTGGCGATTGGCTGGAGGTGATGGAACTGACCAAACCCACTTCCTCCGAATCTCAGGATGTGACCAAGGTTCATAATGGAACTGGACTGTCTGCAGCCCGTGGTAGCAGGCGTTCACGCGAGAACACTGTTCAGAAATTCCTTACTGTGCAACAAATGAAGCAACACAAGTCGCAGGCGATCATTGCGGCTGCCACTGTCATGCACTCCACTAGTCTTGTGGATAAGTCCTCATCTGAGGAAGACCTGCAGGAAACAGACTTGGATATAAGCATGGCCCTGTTCCCTACTGTGACCCCGCAGATGGCGGACAGCTTATTTGGCTAACTGGAACGCTACACTAGAAAGCACTGCTGCAATGTATAATGACTCAGTTGGTTACGGTTCTAGTTGCAATGCGATAGTATGGTTTAAGTGTGTTTTCATAGCCCAAGGTACCATTGGAGCTTACAGGTATTATCTCGATAGAGACCACACCGCATGCGAAGTGCTAGTGCTGTACCCGGCATGGCGAAAGCACTTTTAGTATCCATAAGGTACTATTATGTTCCGTTATGTTTTGTGGTCTGGTATAGTTCCTCGATCGGACCGAGTATTGGGGAGCTTGGGGGGGGTACATGGTCTGACTGTAGAGATTGATCTGGTATGGTTGGGGGGCCTAGGGCCACTGCAGATGAGCGGGCATTGTTCGCTCTGCAATGCATACACTTGTTAGGTACACTGTAATCACATGCAACGTTCGGGGGTTAGGCTCTGTGCAGAAGCGCCAAAGGATACATGCACAACCCCAGCGCCGCAAGGCGCAGATAGTGTGTTTGCAAGAATCCCATATAGCTGCTGAAGAGGTGCTGAAGCTACGCATGAAATGGAGGGGTCAGATATTCTCCACCACATACTCTAGCTTTGCTAGGGGGTCACCATTTAGGTCAAACATGGAGTGACGTTCCTGGCACTTGAGCAGCGGATAGACAAACAAGTGAGGTACATCTTTGTCAGGGGGACGCTAGATGACCAGCACGTGGTTTTGGGCAATATATATGCTCCCAACACTGAACAAGATGAATACTAAGTTATATATAATATTGAATTAACAGGCTGGGAACAACACCCATGGATCATAGGTGGGGACTGTAATACCATGATGGATGTTGCCCTGGACAGATCCCACCCGCCTGTACGTGGGGCAGGAGTGATCAAACAGGCGAAAGCACTGGGTAGATGGGCAGCGGGATGGGAGTTGTGCGATGTTTGGAGGTTGCAGCATCCCACACATAGGGAGTACTCCTTCTATTCCCCAGTTCACGTATTGCACATGAGAATAGACAGGATTTACTCCTCTAACCGTATAGCGATGCAGGTGTCCCAGGCGACATTTCTGGATAAGACCTTCTCGGACCATTAATCCACTGGAAATTGTTCTTTGCTGGGGGAGAATACCTACCCCAGTGCCCACTTGGCGCTTGTGGCCCCAGATGTTGGAGGACTTGGTGTTCAAGGCAACCATGTCAGACACAATTGACCACTATTTTGTTGAAAATAGTAATAATGCAGCGAATAGGTTAATTGAATGGGATGCCTTTAATGCAGTAGTAAGAGGGCAGGTGATTAGTACGACAGTTGGTGCCCGATAGGAACTCCATAAAACACTCAAAGAGGTAGTGCTTAATATGGGTAGATTGGAGCAGGAGGCCATAGCCCACACTGCTAAGAGCGCAGTGCTTCAGGAGGCTAAAATCAGACTTGTTAGAAGACCTCCGAGTGATTGATTATAATCGGTATTCACAGCTGAGTCACACTGATGCAGATAAATCTTGGACATTTCTTGCTAGACTTAGTAGAGACACTCCACCCTCGACCGTTATAAATTAGATTGCCACTGTAGGAGGGGACAGAGTCACTACCCAGGGAGACATTAACAATGCATTCGGTCAATTACTACACCTGGTTATATAGCAAACCTGATAGGGAAGAGGCAGCTCAAATGGAGGACTTCTTCTCCTCCATTACTTGCCCGCAATTGAAGGGAGAGGCTCAGCGAGCCATGGTGGGGCCTATTACAAAGGCTGAGATCAGGGCCGCTATGAGAGGACTCTCACGTAATAAAACACTGGGTCTAAATGGCCTACCCGTTGAAATTTATGCTACATATCCCGATGCACTGGTGCCTGAATTGGAAATATTATACAATGCAGCATTAGAGAAAGGCTTTGTACCTTTCACGACAGCGCAGTGTTGGTGGTTTCACTCCCGAAGACAGGCAGAGACCCTGCTGACCTGGCCAGTTATCGTCCGTTATCCTTATTGACAACGGAGTATAACATTTTAAGTAAGGTACTGGCCAATAGATTGCTCCTCTCCCTGACTAAACTAATCCATGCGGACCAGACTGGTTTCCTCCCTGCCCGTAGCACGTCCCTGAACATCAGGAAGCTCCACTATCTTCTGTCGGAAGTCCCGAGCCATTATGACCATGCCGGCTGTATATCCTTGGATCTACGTCAGGCGTTTGATTCTATTCATTGGGACTACATGTTCTGTGCGCTGGAGCCCTTTGGGATCCCAGTGGATTTCATAGCATGGCTGCATCTGTTATACTCTGCCCCTACTGCGCGTGCTCGCAATGGTGGCAATATCTCGGCTGATTATTCTGTATCTTTGAGATCTTCACCTCCCTCTAGACCCGCTATGTGAGGTATTTTGGCGGTTTTAAGCAATCTAAGGACTTGCCATTAATGCAGCGAAGTAGCACGTTTTTTATTTCACTGAACATGAGGACATTAGTAATATCGAGTTTGGGGATGCCAGTCTGCAGGTCGCATGACATACTTTCAAGTATTTGAGTATCCAGATATATCGGACTCATGCGGATATGCTAGATGGTAACTTGAATAAGGCGATAAGGGCCCTGCGTTCCAGTGTAGCTTTGTGGACTACTCTACCACTGTCGGTTATGGGGAGAGCGGCCCTGGCGAAAATGGTGGTACTCCCCCATTTGATTTATTATTTCACTAATTTACCTCTTTTAATACCACATACCATGTTCAAGGCATTGAATACCATGCTCACAGACCCCGTATGGAGATCAGGAAGGCGTTGTATCAGTCTTAAGAAACTGCAACTGCGCACAAACAGAGGGGGGCAGGGAATTCCTGACCTAAGAGCATATTATTACGTGTGCCAACTACAGTGGCTGTCATATTGGACTGCCGGCTGTAACCTGCAAGAAATAGGGTTCACGGATCGTGACATAAACCGCAGCACTCTGCATGTCCTGTTTCTTCCCAATCGCAGGCCTCCCAGGCATCTCCCCACACTGCTGCACATAGCGCTTCGTAGCTGGAAAGCTGCGATACACTACACTGGTACCAACATTGCCTACGCGGGCAATATTCTGCTAATGGGATTTCCGCTGATGGATGGCCAGGTGACTAAACACAGGATAACTTTGTGGCTGGATGTGGGGATCAGCACAGTGGCGGACTTGTTTGGGGATGGGACTCTCTTAGACCATGACACCTTTGTCCATGAAACGGGATCGCCGGCGCACTTATATTTGTTACATGCTGCACTGGTTCGATTTGTGAAACTGCACTAGGCCCCTCAAAGGCAGGAGCCCCCTACACATGAACTGGTTAAGATGCTATATTACATGGGGCGAGGGAGACATCTGGTTAAATGGCTGTATGCAGGGATTCGCTCCCACACGGAGGCTAGCCTAGACACACTACAGCCGGCGTAGGTGGGAGAGGCCAGACGAGACTTGACAGACAAGGAATGGAGGTCATTATTGAACGCCCGAAAAAGATAGCGCGCAATGCAAAATTTACATTTATTTACACCATGGTCCTTCACAGGGCCTACCTTACCCCCCGTAAACTGGATAAATTGTTCCCTCAGTCACGACACCACTGTCCGAGATGTTCCTTGGAAGGGGCGGATCTATTACATATGTTGTGGGCTTGTCCTAAACTCCCGGGGTTTTGGGATATGGTTCGGAACACAGTACATGAGGCTGAACGGGAATTGCAACCTATGGTAGCAGAAAGCATATTAGGCTTACATGCAAAAGTAGTGAAACGCAAAGTACAATATCGATTTGTGGACCTAGCACTTTTATTAGTGGTACGCGCCATCACAATGCATTGGAAGTCGCGCAGGCCGCCAACAGCACACCCATGGCATGCTGAACTACTTAGATGGAGTAGACCTTTGCGTAGGGAGGACCTGAGGGGATTACATAGAGTCCCCATAGTGCTGGAGTGGGATATTATGGTGGAGGCACTGAAGGCAGTAGAGGTGGAACAATAGGACTCCCCTGCATGTACACAGTAAGCTGTATAATCTGCAGGGCACATACTAAACGCCACTGTTTCACGAACGCTTCAGCACTTACATACCAGTGTATAGGCCTTATAGGAAATGGAAAGAACAGATACGGTACTCTTTAAGGAATATATAATTTGTATCAGGACCAGGGGAGGGTGGTTGGGAGGGGGTAATGTTGGGAAGTTGGTTCTTATGTCTATATTGGAATATAGCCAGAAACTTTAATGGGAATGTGCAGTCACTGTAATACACTCTGCTCGCCTAGTACGATGCAACACACGTTATGTACTGTTTGACGCATTGTGGTATATGGCTAAAATCGAGTATATGTCTTGCATCGAAACGACAAGAAGACCTATGTTACAAAAAACAATAAAAGTATGTTTAAAAAAAAAAGTTTCCCACTGCCTTAAGCGAAGCTTGCAATAGGGTTGTTTCCCAAAACATTTTCTTCAGCTTCGACCTGGATTCAGAGAACATGCTTCCCGGGTCTGACTAGAACCCCATCATTCCAAGCCTCCCTAATAGCATTTTCAGTGCTCTAAACCAAGGAATTGAGTTAGTCGAGGGAAGCTTTAATAGCTCTAAAAGCGGCTCCCGGTGTGAAGGAAGTCACAATGCCAAAACATCAGGAGTTTGTACCTTATTTTGTGTACCAGCTGCCATTATGCTAAGTCCAGAAAAAGAGGCACCAATGGGGTACTTGCAGGTAGGTCTATCAAAGATCTGAGAAAGTGAATTTCCACAGAGGACAGAACATTTATCGAGCCTGTGCCCCAAAGTTCAGCCCCATACAGAGCGCCCCCTAAGATTTTTGTGTTGTAAATTACAAGGCTGGTGCAAGCTGCTTGAAAGTGTTTTTCTATGTATTTTGCTAAGGTTTGCGGTCTGGTGTTTAAGTTGCATCTACACCTTTTCAACGTGTGCCTTCCAATTTGTTGTAGGGGTCAGGCGGGTGCCCAGGTAATCAAAAACATCAACCCGTTCCAGATAGCTATTGCCTGCTAGGACAGGTCTTTTGTTGGATTTGACCTTACGTTTCCTAAAGATCATGTATTTAGTTTTGGTTTCATTCAAGGCCAGACCTCGCTCATCACAGAACTTAATAAAATCATTAAGAAGCTGCTGAAGTCCCTGTGGAGTGTTTGAAATTAAGAGAATATCATCAGCAAAGAGTAGAGCAGGGACACTCTTGTTGCCAACTTTCGGGCATCACACCAGTCTCTGTCTAAAAAGTTGATAACCTCATGAATAAAAAGAGTGTGGGCAAGAACACAACCCTGCCTTACTCCACACTGGACCAAAAAGGGGTTGGTTAGTTGGCTGCTCCCACCCCATCTCACCTGTGCTGTGTTCGATGTGTAAAGTCAATTAAGACATCTAGAAGGTTCTGTGGCATACCCAGCTTCTTGAGGATTCTCCTAAGGTTAGCGTGGTGCGGGACTATTTCAAATGCAGACTGTAGGTCTACAAAAGCCACATTGAGCTTTCCTGCTTTTACACATACTTCCTTCCAATATAGGCATAACAAACAGACGGTTTGGTCCAGGTTGCTAGTTTTTGCTCAAAAGTCTGCCTGGAGGTCACTCAGGACATTTGACTCTGTGATCTAGTCCTGTAACCGAACTAAAATCTGCTTATAGAAAATCTTTTGCAAGGAGTCAATAAGGATAATTGGCCTATAGTTGGATGGCTTAGCTCTGTCCCTTTTTTTTGTAGATAGGGACAATCTCAGCATTTTTCCACGAGGGGGGAATAGGGCTACCTCTGAGAATCAAATTAGATAATAAATTCATATAAGAAGTCCCAAGTGCTACATTCTCCTTATAGAGGTCTTCGGGATTCGATCAGGACCGGGGCACGGGCCTAAGTACAAGAGGCAATTGCCGCTTGGGTCTCTCCTATGGCAAAATGGAGGGGTTCACTCCCTACTCCCACTTCAACCAGGTCTTTGCCAGAGCCCTCAACTGTCTCGTCCCTGGATTCGTACAAAGTGCCAAAATGTGTTTTCCAGTCCTCTGGCTGTGCTGAGAATTCTAGGGTTCTCCTATTCCCCTTAAGCCAATAAACTGCCTTGCTCCAGAAGCATTTCGAGTCTCTGTCTAATAGTGCTTTCTGCAGAGATGGCCATAGGGAACCCTCCCACTCCTTCTTAGCAGACTCTATTTCCTGTTTATACTTGGCTCTGCAGATCACTATCTCTGTACAATATCTTTGCTTCACAGCCCTTAATAATGCCTCCTTACTGAGCCTGCAAGCCTTGGTGTACCATGCACCATGTTAGTCTGATCTCTGTTGTAGACTGGATCTTTCTTTCTTATGGGGATTTCCCTGGCGGCCTAGCAAATCCCCTATCTCTTTATTTAATAGTTTGTGGCTCGGTCCGATTATCTCATCGGTGTATTCAACAGTGGAGCTAGAAGCCTTCTCGAGTAACGTGGAGACCTTCACCTTCACTGTGGCCAGCGCCTCTGGATGGGCCTCCACACAGTCCCATTTGATTCTCCTTTGATTATTAGTTACTGTTAGAATTCCTAATCTGGGCCGCCTATATTAGCGGACCCCACAGGCGCCTGGTTGGTGATGGTAAGGGCAAGAGTGTTGTGATCGCCATCAACCCTTTTTACCACTTCCATATCCATAACTACACGCCAGTAATCCAGTAATCCAGGGCTACTAAGCAGTAATCTATTCTATTTTCCTGAGTTAGCCTATTAAACATAGGTTCCCCATTGGAGTCAGATATTTTCCTTCTGTTGTTTGCTCTCAAATTCTGCTGCATTGTGAGTGCCTGCAGCTGTGCTCCTCTCTTGCTCCACCTTACTAAAGGCAGGTCTAACTGGGGGACCTGGCATTCCCTGTCCCATTCGTCAGTCAGGTTTGGGGGGATTGGGGCAAATGGTTCAAACGTGCAATTAAAATCCCCACCCACCAATGCCTGAGAGTTGTTCGAGTATTGCGTTGATGCAGTACCTAGAACGCACACAGTATTAGTCTCTTCCTTGACCTTCTCTACTCTATTGTAAACATTAAAAATCATTGTTTTAGAACCATTTTTAAAGAAAAGCTCCAGTGCAAGTATGTCTTCGGAGTCCACATGCAGTAATCTCACTTTAATCCCTAGTGCAATGCTCACCCATACTGCTAGTCCCCCTGAGGGTCTACCCCGCTCTTTTCTAGTGGCATCTTTAGCATAGGTGGAAAAGCCACTTCTGTGTGGGCAGGTAAGACTCCATGGTTCTTGGAATAAAATAAAATGAGCACCATTCTGCATCTACCATTAGCTTGGTAATCCCCATCACATTCCAAACCAAAACCCTTAGGGAGTGGAGCTACGACAAACCCCCTTCGGTGGCTTCTGTTTGGGTTAGCTCTCCTCTATAAATTCCTACAGCAACCCCGGTTCCAACAGTGGGAACAGACTCACTGTTCGCATCTTTTTCTAGGGCTAAAACATCTTAGTAAGGAACAATGTCATTATTCATCCAGGCCTGTCTCAGAAAGTTTTAAGATCTCTTGTCTTTCAAATATCTCATATCATTTTTCATTGCCATCTTTTAATTATTCCCCCTTTACTTATCTTTGGATTCTTATTAGCATTTAGTGATATTGTCAACTTGCTACATGTTTCAGTGAGCATTTGTCTATGCATTTGTGGCCCAATACAGTTCACTAAAATCAAGCTCCATACGACATAATTTGGAAATCTTTATGGCGGTGCCCTTCTCAGTATGATTCCAGAATTTGATCACCTCTGAAAAGACTGAAAAACTCCATGTCGTTAGATCTGTTCCCATTCCAATGGCATGGATCATACTAGAAAGAGGCAAAAAACATAAGTTGTTTTTATACAAATACCCTCCTCCAAATCCCAATTGGTCTTCACACTTAGGTAGAGCACGTCAACACCATAATGGAATTGCAGGTGGATAATTGCTCTGTGGGTGGCTAAAACAGGACTTAAAGAGGGCCCACCATACCGTTTGTTAAGTGTTTTAAAACTGCATCTAAATTGAGTGCCTTGCCTTGTAGTGCTTCCATATGATCTTTCAATTTCAGTTTTTCACCAAACCACATCCCATACATTTGTATCTGTTGACAACCTCAACCTCCACTTTTGCTTTATCTAGAAACCACTGACACTTTGGATTTCTTCTCCCGAATAGTACCACTTTAGTTTTATCCCGATTTACAACAATTTTCTTCTGTTTACAGTACCAGGAGAAAATATCTAATTTGTTCTGCGGACTAATTTCTGTCATATTCATGATAACCAAATCATCTGCATACAGGAGACAATTTATTCATTTTTGGGCTAAAACTATTAGTTGTACCTAGATATCTAGGGAGGCAACAAGGAACAAGAAAAAAAGGTGGAGCCAAGACACATCCTTGTCTCAGGCCATTCTTAATTTATGATCTACGAGATAACCTCCCCTTCAGTATCAATTTCCACCTGCGCCCAATATTCCCTCATGCATTTCCGGTAATATCATGAAAAGGTTATTCGGTATCTTATTATTTCTTCAGGCTTCCTATAACAATGCACAATCCACTGAATTAAATGCGGATTAGTTGTTTATTTTTGGGCATTACATTAATCAACCCTTCACTCATTTTAAAACAGTGTGCAAACATTAGGCTAAAATACATTATTTACACATTCCTTCATTGATTTTTGGACAATGTACAAAAAACGTAAATCTCACCTCATCTTTCATCGTAGACTATACGATAACCAACACCAGATTATAGAATAATATTTTACAGCAGCACAGTTATTGCACTATCGTAGCAGGGGACTCCTGTGGTGCAAATTTACTCCTAGCCATAGTGCAAATAAATACTTAGAAAGTGCAAATACTATGGGTTGACGGATATCAATTTTAAGAATTTGTAACGGTTCTCTGTCCTCAGAAGATCCAATATTCCTGCACGCAGGACTAGCCACTTTGATCTAACCCTTCTGTATGCAGGGTAGAAGAAGAGCACATGAACCTCAGATTCACAAGCTAGACCACAGGACAAGCAGCACTGCTCCCCATTATTGGCCTTGGTACACCTTTTATGGGCAAATGAACACAGTCGAAGGGTCCCAAATATAAATTGCACATATAATTATCTCACCTGAGTAGGTTAAATTTCGTCAAGACTAGCTTTCTCAATATTTCTTAGGGACTCTGTGACAAATCTGATCCAGGGCAGTCTACGAGCACCCTGGATGTCTAGCACCTCCTCCAGTCCTTATCTATATGAAATCAATTTTGTTGTCACTCAGAATCTTTTCCAGAAGAGTAATGGCCTAAGACCATTACCTCTGATAAAGACCTAACCACCATATCAAGTCTTAGCGGTACTAGTAGTGTACTTACAGGGAGATCAAATAATTGCTTCCAAAAACAGTTCTCAATCAAACAAGAGCATTGGCAGGCTTATGGCCCCAGAGTTCAGCCCCATACATTGAAGCACCCAGTGCTTGGTACATATAGATCTTATTTACCGGAAAGACAAGCTTAGCAAAGGACCCCCTGAATATCAGTACAAGCGCTCCAGTTTGTTGTGCTAATTTGAGTCTACGTTTTTAAATGTAAGCTGACCTATCCATCCACTCTCTAAGGGTGGTCCCAAGATAATCAAAAGTAGAGACCTGCACTAGTGGGATCCCATTTAAACAGGGATTTGATTGCGTTGAGCGGAATTGATTAAAGACCATAAATTTAGTTTTGCTCACATTTATTTCCAGACCCCTTAACTCACAGAAATTAATGAATTTGTCGAGCACTCTCTGAATGCCCATGGGCGACTTGGAAAGGAGGAGAGTGTAGTCTGCAAACATGAGGGGCGGCACCGTATTTGAGGTTAATTTAGGGGTATCACTATCACAGGTTTTCCAATGGTTGACAATGCCATTTATGTGTACGATAAATAGTGTTTATGCCAACACACACCCAAGCCTGATGCCTCTGCTAACCGGGATGGGTTTGACTTTGACTACCTCCCTCAGTCTGCCACAGCAAATCTGCCTGAAATTCTGTTCATGTAACCTTTTCATGACGTGGCAGAGATAGAGTGGGACCCCAAAATCAGATAGAAGTTACCATAAAGTTTCCCTAGGTACCAAATTAAAGGCAGATCTTAAATCTACAAATGTCAGATAATGTCTGCCTCCCTTAAGGACTACATATTTCCAGTAGTGTAGCTGCAGCCTAATCATTTGGTCAATGGTCGAGGTAAGCTGTCGAAACACAGCTTGGAGGGGGCTTAGAATCTCATTGGTCCCTGCAACATTTCTAAAAGACCATACAAAATATCTTTTGTTTTGTATCTATAAGACTGATGGGTCTGTAGTTTGCACGGGGGAACCTTTTTTGTATATGGGGAAAATTTCAGCCCCTGCCCAAGAGTATAGGATGAGCATCCCTTTCCGGATGGCTTTAAATATTAATGATATGTAGCGGCCGCAAATCTAGGGTTTTGTCAAGAATAGATCTCCAGGTATTTTATCAATGCCTGGTGCTTGGAGAGTTATCTTTTTTATAACCATGATTACTTCTAGTTTGACTGGTATATACTCGATATTGATGCGTACAGACTCTGTGCCTGTTATGTCATAACCATTATTTGCATCTGGGGAGCAGGGGCACTTCGCATCCCACCATATATTTTTGTGAAATGCACATTCCATTTATCAGCCACTATATTTTTATCTATCAATGCAATGCCCTCTGAGTTCCCTGTTTAAACTAGGCTCCAAAAGGCAATTTGATCATTACGCTTGGCATCACCGAGTATGGCTTTCCACCTACCCCAGTCCCACTCTCTTTTAGCTGAGAAAACAGTCTTTTTATACGATGCTCTCATATTCTGGGTTAGGATTTCATCCTGGGACTTCATTGCCTTAATTAATACATATTTAGCAAATCTGCACTGTTTATGGAACAATGATGGCTGGCTCCTTCTAGCCCCCAGAGTTTTTATTTTCACCTGAAAGAATTCCTTTAGAGCTCAATAGAGTAAATTATGGATGTCACCTATCCTCTGTAGTGTATCTACATCACCTAGTCAGGCCCCCCCAAGATATTGCGGCATAGATTTGAACATGTTTTGCAGAGTATTCCACTTTTAATTAGGCATGCTTAAAGTTTCTGCAGCTTTGTGGAAGCACAGCTCTAATCCTAACCTCTCCTTGGGATGTTCAAGCGCCCATGTATGCACCCCTGCTGGGGCACCACTTTCACCACTCCCTGGTTCACGAAACCCTGAAGGGTCTGATTTTAGATTTCACCAAGTGGACAAAAGCTTATACCTAGATCTCAGGAGTAGGCACATCCTTATGAGGTATAGTAATGGATTCACAACTCTACTGAAACTTAGATCACTTCCAATACCATTATATAACACTAAAACAAAATACAGCTATATTTTTTTTAATTTTATTTCCCATTTGCATTACAGCTATTTTCTATTGATATTTATTTGAAAACAGTACACATAATCAGAAGTCACCGGCTCAGGTAATTAGCCAAGTAGAAAAATTCTGCATTTTTTCTGGGAAAAAATGGCGGGCTCTGTATTGCCTGTCAGCACGGTAGAAAATGTCAAAATCGGGAAATTAAATGTGCAATGCATTACATCTTCCACATTTTCAGTCTCGAAATAAAGCATTGATGATTCGCAGGGCGGGGATAAAATGGTCATAGAGATGGTTTTTTTTTTTGGTTGTCACATCTGCTTGCAGTTTGTGGCACTAATCTGAGATTATGCTTGGAGCTTTCTTTAATAGGAAATGCATCCCTTCTGAAGCGCCAATAACATTGTTCCTTCGCAGTGTTACAAAACTCCAACTTTGTGTGGCATTAAACCCTGCTTAGGTTTATTGCTAAAAGATTTATAATTATTAGAGTCGCTCAAAGTGTAGCTCAGAAGCACCCACTGCATACTTTCAATGCATACATGGTAGAAACTTGAAAGTAATAAAGGTTCAATAGTGTTTATTGTTCAATAGTGGTTTATTTTTTAAATAATATAATACAATAATAGAATAGAATAATTATTATTAGGTTCGTTCAGTGTAAACTTTAGAAGCAGTCAGGCACTACCTGTGTTGAGCAGGGGAGATCTCACATGGAAGAAACGTGAAATGAACGCAAGGAGGCGGGGATTCAATGGGCACTGCCCATAACATGTTTGCTTTGTTTTTACTGTGCTTCAAAAGTTTTTTATTTTTATATTTAATTAACAGTGATCATAGACGAAGGAAAGTTTCACTATCTGTTAGTGTGGACACAGGCCCCGACTTAACAGATCGACTCCCAAAAACACATGGGAGGCCACGACACGTTCTTCTCCCTTCCCAGTTCGGCCAGAGTTGGGGCGTGGATAGTGCTGGGAGAGTAGGGGCTCCAGGGCCTGTGTAGTGTGGGGAACAGAGCTGACATCAGCCCCGGGGAGGAGTGTAGGAGGACAGTGGCAGGTATTAAAAATCACTTTGGGGTACAGCTCCCCCAGCAATGGATCTTACCTTGGGCTTTTCAAACTCCCCTATGCTACGTGTTCCAGGGACCTTCCAGGTGCTGCAGGCTACTCACCCCTGTCCCTCGCCTCTAGGTTCCTATGCCGGAAGAGGCAGGCAGAGCTGTTAGTGTGCATCCCCTTAGGCAGGCGGACCACGGATTCATGAAGCCCGGGAGCTGCCCCTCTATGGCCTGAGAGATTAGGTACCCCGGGTATATAAAACCTAATATATTTATCCCCCCTCCCAACAACACTGGAATGCGGCGGAGGAAGCAGGCAGCTACTACGGCTGTACAGCACCACATACATGTAGTGACGTGTGCGCGTACAGCCAATAAAATGGCACTTTTTTTTTAAATGTCTTAAATGTTTGCTGTAGGCCTTTTGTTGCGGTCAAAAAGGTAAATTTTGCGGTCATCATGCCAGTCAGCTGATTTTATGATTTTTTCACGCATTTCAAAATCCTGGAGGGTCTGCCTGGTGGGGGTACTAAATTGCTCAGGTCGTCTAGAATACTTGTGACCTCCTGGTAGATTGACTTTTATGAGTCTGGGCTACGAACTATAATGCTCCATCTGATTCTACGCCTGTTGGCTGCCAATTATTTCCAACCATCAAAGTAGTTACTACATATGCTCCTACACCTGGGAGATCTAGATCTAATATGAGGGCATTGAGATCAGTGTCATGCCTTGGAACGATAGTCATGTCTGTGACATGCTGCCAAAGTCTAACAGCCACCAAGATGCAATCTATTAGACTTGAATTCCCTGTCCGATTAAAAGTAAATGTAAATGTATGAAGCTTGACTTACCCTGGGGCATCTCCGCGCTTGCTTAGGGAACCCGTCCTGGTATTCCCCTGTGAGAAAACCCTGGCAGGGTATCCACAAGGTGAAAGCCAGGCATCCCACCACGAGGGGCCGATGTGGAGATTAAGCAAGCTATTGCCCAGAGTCGCAGAGTGTGAACCCGTGAGTCGAGAAGGCACCGGAGCGAGAATTATCGAGTCCGTGGGATTATTGAGCCCAAGACCCGCCGAGGCGGGGAATTAAACCCTGGTCCAGGGCCGAACTCAAGCTCCAGGTCCGCCGCCTCTAACCCCTGAGCCACACTTCTCCACTGTGTGGGTGTGCGTCCCTTTTCTATCTGACGATGTTTGACCATTAGAGGCGAGTACAGACTGATTTAGTGCGAGAGCATAAATATGTAAAGCCAATTTGGACTATTTCTTAATGGAAGCTACAGACAAGGCTGGGACTAGCCAATACCTATCATCAATTTGTAGGGAATCATCAGAGCAGGCTTCTAAAGGCTCAAATTGACAATTAAAATCACCCCACTACTTTGCAAGTTCCCTCTTGTAAAGTTGCCATGTGTGTAGCTAGCATTTCCACACTTAGGGATTTCTGCTGCACACCCACGGGTCTTGAGCAGATGTTATACAACGGATTATTAACCCTTTCGATGCTGATGACGAGCTCAGCTCGTCATCACCCAAAGGTGTCGTGTGCTGATGACGAGCTGAGCTCGTCATAGTGCCACTAAAATGGCATTTTCCAGCACAGGGGGGGAAAACGCCCAGCAGTCATGTGGTTAATTTAGATGGGAATGAAAGATGTATACAAAGAATGTCATCAGAGGCTTTCTAAACCAGTTTTGTCTGAACATCCCAGATGTGTACCTATCCAGTTGGTTAGCCCACTCATGGTCTTCCCCTTCTCCCACGGATTGCTTCCTTAGTAAAGGCAATAAAACCTGCTTGCTGCACAGCCTTTGTCTGTTAGGTTTCTTGGAATAGCATCAAACTGGTCAATTTAACAGCCCAAATCAGTACATTCAAGTTTGCTATTAAGTCCAGGAACATTGCAAGATAACACTTGTCGCATTATTAGCATGTGTAAAGCTTGGTATCACCCTTATTCCAATTTGACCTTGGGGCTGAATCATTGATGTACATTCCAGGCAGAGGCCCCACGCTTGGAATACCCCTGTACTGATGTTAGGACACTTTGTAACTGATTCAACTGTCTCCATTAGGTACAGAGGTACAACTAAGTAACCCAATCTACTGGATGTGTCTGATATCTGTTGAAATATAGTGGACAGATCAGTCTCTACTCTAACTATATTAGACAAACTTGCTACAGGTCTGTCAATAGCAGCTAGGTGTTGTTCTGCTTGGGCCATATTTCTGCATGAATATGGTATGGAGGGGGTCATTCACCCACTTCTTGAACCATGGGGCCAGCATTCATGAGCATCTTCTAATTCCCTCCCACAGAATTTATTGCTCTGAGCGACCATATTAGTAAATCAATGTAAGTAAATGTACGTCCTTGATGCAGTGGGTCTAACCTAAAACCCTTAACCTATATCACCAATCCAGGAAAACTCCTCTCTTTTATTCATCGGTGGGGCCCACAGCACCGAAAACCACACACACATTCACCCAGTTCCTGAATCAGTGATAAGCTGACGAGCGGCAAGACATGCAGAGTACCTTGTTAGCCTATACAATAACTTTTTACATTATGTACATTAAACTTCAGTGCCTAACAGTTCTAAAAACAACATCAAGGTACTCAGCTTTTAGAACATTCACCGAATCAGAGCAGAATGTTCTAATTAGTAAAAGAAATGCCTCACGGAACCCGAGGGGGTTGAAATCCCAGTGGCTCCAACGACTTTAGTCACAGCGGTCTCTATGATTATTCAACACCTGACAGCAACACAAAGGGCAACGGCTGTTAGCTTTTGAACATTCAAAACAAGAGCTGTGAAAAGGGGCAAAAGTCAGCCACTGGTTCTCCCAGGCTTGCTTGAACTGATTTTTGTAGTTCAGCCACACCAGGGAAACCTGAAGCTTAGCAACATTTACCCACCTCCATCTGAAGCCCAAGTAAGACTGAGCTACAGGAGGCATGACGTTTGGAGGCTGCGTGCCTCATTCTGCATGGCCTCTGCATTTCTTTTTCCTCTGCCTAATTTCAGGCAGTTCGTATAGGCTGCTACTCCATTGTCTTCAATTGAGCTCTCAACATTTCAGTATTCTAATATTCTTTATTAAACTTCTATACTTCCTTCTTACAGTACTAGGTTAAGCTTTGCCCTTGCTGCTTTGGGAGAACTTTAGAACTTCTTGTTTCTGTTTTTTCTCTGTCTTTTTAAACTCCTACATTGCTCATCAAGCCACATTTTATTTGTCTCTGATAATACACATTTTACTTTTTACACAACAATTGTATCATTTTAGATCTACCCTCAAGTACGAAACCACCTGATTAATGATTTCATCATACAAAATAACAAAGGTCTACCTTGAATCCTTTACAACAGTGTGGGAAGTTTTTGAACAGGGTGAGGTACTTCTTTGTTATCTTTGTTGTGATCTGCTTGGGATAGTCCATTTTTAAGGAAAGTGCTTTCTCTTTGATATATTGGACTCCTATACATATCACTAAATTTAAAGGGCGATGATCACTTTCCTCCATTTCAAAGACTTCAATATTCACCACATTATTAAAATCCCAGGGGACATTTCCCTTTTTAGAGCCTTTTTCACGGAAGCGTGCATTTTTGTTGCAAAGACTGTTCTGACTGTCTTAGTAGATGAGGCTTTATGTCAAAACCAGTGGTGGCCGGCACAGATAAGAGTGGTTGGGCGGCTGGGCGGGGTGGGGGGCGGCGAAGTCAACAGATAAAATTAAATAAAAATATTAATAAAACCATTTACCTCACCACTTCGCCGACTCTGGTTTCGGTCAATCAATCAATCAATCAATCAGTGAACTTATAAAGCGCGCTACTTACCCGTGAGGGTCTCAAGGTGCTGAGGGGGGGAGGGGGGGGGCGGTGCTGCTACTGCTCGAAGAGCCAGGTTTTGAGGAGCCTTCTGAAGGTGAGCAGGTCTTTGGTCTGCCGTAGATGAGTGGGGAGGGTGTTCCAGGTCTTGGCGGCGAGGAAGGAGAAGGATCTGCCACCGCAGGTCGTTCCTTGGATGCGTGGGAAGGCAGCAAGGGAGAGGCTGGCGGAGCGGAGCTGTCGGGAGGGGATGTAGAAGTTGAGTCTGTTGTTCAGGTAGGCTGGTCCGGTGTTGTGGAGGGCTTTGTGTGTGTGGGTGAGTAGTTTGAAGGTGATCCTTTTGTTGACCGGGAGCCAGTGCAGGTCTCTGAGGTGGGAGGTGATGTGGCTGCTGCGGGGGACGTTGAGGATCAGTCGGGCTGAGGCGTTCTGGATGCGTTGTAGTTGACGCAGATGCTTGGCCGGGATTCCTGCGTAGAGTGCATTGCCGTAGTCCAGCCTGCTGCTGACGAGGGCTTGGGTTACCATTCTTCTGGTTTCGGTCGGAATCCATTTGCAGATCCTGCGAAGCATGTGTAGGGTGTTGTAGCAGGAGGAGGCGACGGCGTTGACCTGCTTCGACATGGAGAGGGAGGAGTTGAGGATGAACCCTAGGTTGCGTGCGTGGTCTGTGGGTGTTGGAGCTGCTCCCAGTGTGGTCGGCTACCAGGAGTCGACCCACGCAGAAGGGGTGGGGCCTAGGATGAGGACCTCCATCTTGTCCGAGTTCAGTTTCAGGCGGCTGCTCCTCATCCACTTGGCGACGGCCTTCATCCCTTCGTGGAGGTTGGTTCTGGCGGTGTGCGGGTCCTTGATGACGGAGAGGATGAGCTGGGTGTCGTCGGGGTAGGAGATGGTGTTCAGGTCGTGTTAGCGGGCCACTTGTACGAGGGGGGCCATGTAGACGTTGAACAGGGTCGGGCTGAGGGATGAGCCCTGGGGTATGCCGCAGATTATGTTGGTGGCTTCGGAGCGGAAGGGCGGGAGGCAGACTCTTTGGGTTCTGCCGGAGAGGAAGGACGTAGTCCAGTCCAGGGCCTTCTTCTGGATACCGGCTTCTTCGAGGCGTGTTCTTAGTGTGCGATGGCAGACCGTGTCGAAGGCGGCAGACAGTTCCAGGAGGATGAGGGCTGAAGTTTTGCTGTTGTCTAGCTGGCGCCTCATGTCGTCTGTGGCGGCGATGAGGGCAGTCTCGGTGCTGTGGTTGCATCTGAATCCGGACTGGGATGGGTTTAGGATGGTGTTGTCCTCGAGGTGGCAGGTCAGCTGTATGTTGCCGATTTTCTCGATGACCTTCACCGGGAAGGGGAGCAGAGAGATGGGCCTGAAGTTCTTGAGGTCTTTGGGGCCCGCCTTGGGCTTCTTGAGAAGGACGTTGATTTCGGCGTGCTTCCAGCTTTACGGGAATGTTGCTGTGTCGAAGGAGATGTTGATAATCTTCTGCAATTGGAGTGCGATGAATGTGTCCGCTTTGTTGAAAACGTGGTGTGGGCAGGGGTCTGATGGAGATCCTGAGTGGATGGAGTTCATCACCTTGTGTGTCTCTTCATCGTTGACGTGGGACCAGGAGGTCAGCTGGTTGGTGCAGGTGGCGTTCGGGGTGTGGTTTGTAGGGGTCGGGGCTGACGAGGAGTTGAAGATGTCATGGATGTCGGTGATCTTGCGATGGAAGAAGGTGGAAGTGAGTCGCACAGGTCTTGCGAGGGCGGGATGTCGTTGGTGTTGGTGCTGGGGTTGGAGAGTTCCTTCACTATGTTGAAAAGTTATTTTCTGTTGTGTGCATTGTTGTCCAGTCTAGTTTTGAAGGAGAATCTCTGATGAGGTGGTGATGTCTGCGAATGGCGTCCTTGTGAGCTGCGTGGCTGTCTGGTGCGTTGTCATGAAGCCATTTCTTCTCCAGCTTTCGGCATGTTCGTTTGGAGATCTGGAGTTTTTCGGTGAACCAGGCGGCTTTCTTGCTGGGGTGGTTGACGCAGGGTTTCTTGAACGGGGTGAGGGTTTTGGCGCACTCGTCGAGCCACTGTCTGAAGTTTCGGGCAGCGGCGTCTGTGTCCGTGGGTGGGATCTGGGTGAGGGTGGAGGTTAACTGGTCCTCGGTGACTTTGCTCCAGCAGCGGCGAGGCAGATGTTGGGTGCAGTGGTGCGTGGCTGGTTTCTTGAAGGTAAAGTGGATGCATCGGTGGTCAGTCCAGTGTAGTTCGGTGGTGTGGTTGAAGGTGATGTGGGTGCTTGTGGAGAAAACGGGGTCGAGCGTATGGCCGGCGGCATGGGTGGGTTCGGTGACGAGTTGTCGGAGGCCGAGGTTGGCGATTAGAGCGGTGGAGTTGGCGTCGTTGTTGTTCTCAAGATGGAAGTTCAGGTCCCTGAGGAGGATGTAGTCCTTGGAGGCAAGTGCGTGGTTGCTGGCAAGGTCGGCGATGGAGTCGCTGAAGAGGGTCTGGGGTCCGGGGGGTCTGTAGAAATGGTGTTCCTCTGAGGGTGGTGTTGGGGTCGGTGTGGATCCGGAAGTGGAGGTGTTCGGCAGAGTTGAGGGAGTCATCTGCGAGTGTGTGTACCTGGAGCGTGGACTTGTGGACGATGGCTATTCCTCCTCCCATCCCGTTGGCGCAGTCTCTGCGGGCGATCTTGTGGATGGCTATGGCGATGTCAGGTGCCGATGAGTCGTTCCACCAGGTCTCGGTCAGGAAGGCAACGTCTGGGCCGGTGGTGTTGAGCAGGTACCAGAGCTCAACGGCGAGTTTGCGTGCGAAGCGGGTGTTGAGGAGTATGCAGCGGAGGTGGTTGGGCCCGGTCCTTGGGGGTTTGGTGGTTCTGTTGCAGGTGAAGCTGCAGGAGTGGCAGGAGAAGGGCCCGTGGGTGCGTTTCGGGGCAGCCTGGAAGCAGCGGTGGTCTCGGCCGGTGTTGAGAGCGTGGAGGGTGTTGGCAAAGTAGCGCAGTCCCGCGGCGTGGAGGACGCGGGGTCAAGGGGTTCTGGCACTGGGCGCGGTCCAGGCGTGGACGGGCGCAGACGGGCTTGCATTTGGCGGGCAATAGGTGTACCCGCTGCACGCGTCCGCTGCGAGTCCGGGCAGTGGCCGCCATTTAAGGCGTGGAGGGTGGGAGGAACAGCTGGTAGGCAGGAGCGGGGTGGCTAGGGGGCGTGGCCACGGGGAACAGCGGCGGGAAAACACAGTGATCACAGAAGCGAAGGAGGGGGTGGTGGGGGCGCAGGGGGCTACAACGGCGAGAAAAAAAATCAGGCAGAAGGTACTAAGAGTACTATAGGAAGAACAGGCAGAAGGCAAAAATAGCTATCACAACAACCACAGTCCTGGGCACAGGAGGATCGAACCTGTACTTGGAGCGGCAGCAGCGGGAGTGAGCGCGCACAGGTGGTGCTGTTCGGCCGCAGGGGAGCGACCTGGCCCTTAGCAGGGTCAGAGTTCAGGTATACTTGGCTCAGGTTATGGCTAAAGATCATGTGCTATTGTCTTTTAGGGCATTGAAGGCAGGGAACCTCATGCAGGGCATTGGTGTACTTCACAGATCGCCCACACAGTTTACACTGCAGCTTTTACAGTACAGTGAAATAGGCACCTGGTGGCCTTCAGCACATGGAGTCAATGTTTACTTTGATCTATATGGAAATGTACATAATAACAGAACAAAATCCTTCACTGAAAATGTTTTTTTTTACAAAGAGGCTATGTTCCTCTGGTCAAATCATAAAACAGCATTTTATTTAAAAAAAAGTCTAATGAAATCCCTATATGGGGGGAAGATATGGTTACATTGAAGAATCTAAAACGCTCACAATTGCCAGTTCTAGTAAGCTGTGAAACCATAACTCCGTCCATTACACTACTAAGGACCTGACATTTGATTCCACAGATAAAATCACTGATAGCATAACATACTACATCACTTTTATCATCTTCACTGAAATTACTGAATCAAATTAACTCCACTGTGTTCAGCACTACTTCCAGCAGAGCTTACTGGTTTTATCTTTAAGTGATGTCAAATTGGCTCAGGGAATCGCATCTTGTCTTAAAGCTGGGCCTGCACTCACTGCACCAGCCTCATAGCCTGATGAACATGACCATTGGCTTAGGCCTTTTGACATTTATATATCTTTGTAAAATACAAAGGGTGTGTTTACCACTAAAGAAATGCATAAATGAAAAAATGATGCAGCTCAGTAGTGTGTTCGATTATGTCAATGGTGATGCACCGTGTGATTTCCCTATAACGTCATCACTCTTTCCCATGATTCATACTGTTATCTCATTTATGAAAAGACTCTTAAGGATTATTGCACGTCTGTTCTTATTTTCTCCCTCTGTGTTCCAGGCGATTTTGAGGTAATGTAATGGTTAATTCTAGGAATTCATTATTTTTACTGAGGTCTCAGATATTGCAATTTGGAACTATTAATTTGAAAATTGGGAACTATGAAATGGGTATTGAGTTTCCAGGGAAGTTCTTACTTTTCGCCAGGCCAATTCCCTGGATCGATAGGTTATTGTAAATTAATTTCAGGCATAAATCTATTTTAGTGTCTGCTCTGCAGCTTCAGGGACCATTACTGCTAATATCAATAGGATATCGTCGTTTGTCCATATGCATGAAAAGATGGGTAAAAGAAGATCAATGTACTTTTTAAAACGGAATGAGTGTGTTTTCACTCGAGTTGTTCGGTTGATAACTAGGCTTCATTTCTCTGCTACAGAGCATATTTGAGATTTCTTATTCCTGCTGAGCACGGTTACCTGATGGATTATTTGTTGACTCTGAATTTACTCCAAGGACTATCTGGTCACAGATTATATACAAATAATTCACACAAACATTGTGAAATTTAAGGGCAGAGATATTTGTCTCCGCCTGCCCGTATTTTTCGCACATTCTGCTATTTACCAACAATCCCAGGAACACACCTGGAAAGCAGCACCAATTTAGAAGGGATGTAGTATGACTTTACAACGCATGCCTTTATCACTCATACCTTTGCCTCACATGGTAAGTATATTTAAGGTAAGTAAAAACATATATATTTATTATTTAATTTATTAGGGAGTTGGTTGGCCTCCCATACTCCCTTTTTTATTTTCTTTGTTTACTCCTAACCTTCCATTACTATTACCCACCCTAAACCCTACATTTAAAATGTAAGTTGATTATATTCTGTTTTGGGGTAGAACCCCTCCTTTATTTTTTAATTACCACCAACCTTAGTTTTTACCACTACCCACCCCAAACCGTAAATTACCCATAACTCCCTTTATCATTAATCACTCATAAATGCTAAATTTAATATTATCTCCCTTTACCACTATCCACCCCTAAACCCTAAAATGTGTGATGTCTGGGAATTGTTAGACATTCATGACTTAACTAGAGAAACAACACAGGACTCTGATGTGAGTACAGCTCAGCCTTCTACACAAGGTGAGGCACTGGGTAGTGAGTTGTAGCCTCAGGGTGAATCAAGATCCAAAAATTGATTAACTGAAGAGATTAAACAGAATTTCGGAAAATCAATATCAGATACGGTGGCTCAGAATGAGAGAATGAGATTGTTGTTCATCACTGACAAAGTGGATGTAAACCAAAGACCAAATCTTGTCCTCAATTGCTACCAGGTAATAAAATCGACCTATTCCATGTGGTAGATGATCAAAATAATTTAAGAAGGAAGTGGCATAATGAAAAGAACAAGAGAAACTTTACGTTGAAGGACTGGAATGATATCGCAATCTTAAAAAGGAACACCTCATTGATTATTAAGCCATCAGACAAAGGGGGAAACATTGGTGTTGATTAGGATGGCGGACGGACCTGCGTCCTTCCGCCACCGCCGAGGTGGAGGGACCGTCCGCAGGGGCAGCGGCGTTCCCTCCATAGGAATTAGGATGTGACCGCCACCCTGGCGGTCACATCCTGTATATTTAACATTGCGGCGGGTGCTGCTTAAAGCAGCACCCGCTGCAAAGTTAAAAATGCATGCTTTGCATGTGCATGCACAAAGCGGCAGGCACAGGTCGGTGCCTGCCACTTTGTGCATGCACATGCAGGGGGGTACCATAGGTACCCCCCAGGTGCACCCCCCACCCCTCAACATCCTGGGGGCCCACAAGGGGCCCCCAGAAGCAAAGGTCCACATGCTTTTCCACGGCGGAATATCCGCCACGGAAAAGCATGTCTCCGCACCCATCATAATATGGCTGGCGGTGTCCTGCAGACACCGCCACCATATTGTGGTCCACACCCCGCGAATCAGCGGCGGACGGACCTGCCATCCGCCGCTGATCCTACCGCCATCATAATCTGACGGTGGGTGTTTTCAAGGACAGCAGCGGTGAATCCGCATCCTCCAGGCCGGCGGTGGCTTCCACCAGCCCGGAAGATGCGGATTCACCACCATCATAATCGACCCCGTAGTACTGATGGACCAATCCACATACTCGATGGAAGCAAAACAACAGCTGGACCACAAGAACCACTATATATGTCTCCCTCAAAATCTAATGAAACAAACCTAGTCGGGATACCATTTAAAACTAAAAATGTGGCATGAGAAGTATCTTTATAGACTGGGATGAATACCAGTATCTCCATACAGAGCATGCGAAGATAGCCACAATATACTTCTTCCCAAACATTCATTAAAAACATCAAGACACTACCTGGTAGTCCAACTGTTAGCTCCATTGGTTCCCTCTAAGAGAACAGTTTAAGGTTTCTGGACTTATTCCTGCAACCTTATGTTACCAGCTTGCCATCCTACCTAAGGGATTCTACTATTTTTTTTAAAATAATATTTGAAGGGGTTCCCTGGAAACCAGAATATATTATGACCACACTTGATGTTGTGTCAATGTACACTTCAATTAATCATGCCCATGAGTATTTTCTGGGGGATAGACCAATTGAACATTTGGAGCACACAGAAATGATGATCGACATGCTCAAATTTTGTCTCACCCATAATATATTTTTATTTATTTATAAGGTTTTATATAGCGCTGGCTAGACCCGGAGGTATCAGAGCGCTTTACATGGTTATAAGACAATAAATTGCAGGTTACAGCTTTACAAAGGTTACACAGTTATTAGAGCATGGCAGCTTAGTGACAAGTAAGGTTGAGACAAACAAAAAGGAACATATAGGTAGGGGAAAAGGCTGGCAAAGGGGGATATTCCGGGAAGTTAGGGGGTAGGAGCAGGAGAAGTAGACAGAGAGTGGAGGAGGGAAAGAGGAGGGGAGGTTTAGAGACACTGCATGGGAAGAGGAGGGGGTGGGTGATGGGGACACAACCCGGTAGACGAGTCAAAGCTGCGCCCAAAGTCCAGAAGCTGTGATCTCAGGGGGAGTGGTATAATTTCCCCATCTCTGTTGCGAGAGGTTCCCTCAGCGCAGTGGATTCTCCCAGAGGGGTCTATGAGACTTCAAGGCCTATTTACTGGATCTTTCCCCAAAAAGGGGAGAAGAAGTGCTTTGGCAAGGAGTGCCATACCAGTCACATGAAAAATGGGACCCTCTCTATGTTTAGATTAATGACCAGGGGAAAGAGAGAAAATCGACAATATGAGCATACAAAAATCCCCCCTTGGCCAGTTCCTACTTACACAACTTGTATCATCAAGCAATTTTATTCACCTTCTTAATAGCATAGGTAAGGCAACGACAAAAATTTCATTTTATATATTTTGTTTATTTTTCTTTTTTTTAAAGTGTATCAAAAGATATATATATTTTCTTTATTATATATTTTCCTTTTTTAAATCATTTTTTGTACAAACATCAATTTCATAAATATCATTCTCAATTCAGTTCAATTTAAAATTGTAGTACACAGTACCATGATCTTCACAGAGTTGTTAGAATTTCAATCATTTATATAAAGCAAAAACAATATATCCCTGCCATTCACACATCACCCAACAATCACACTGACACATTCATACATTCTCCACATTTATTCCAATCCTAGCAAAAGGCTGATTCTAAGGTTAAAGTGACACAGATGTCATTTGTGTCTTGTCCACGCCAGGTCTACACGCGTTTCGGTGGATTGAAACCACCTTCCTCAGGACCAGACAAGAGAGAGTATTGACTCTCTCTTCCGTAAGTGTGTGCAGGGTACCTGAAATTACAAACAAAATATAATATACCCATGCCTTAAACTAAAAAGAAGGACAAGTGATTTAATCACCAACATTTAATGCCACAATTACATTTTTACATCGGCTGCGAAACACCACATTACACATAAGGTGGCTGAGTAAGGAAAGGTATTATATTCTCAGGGTTTGTGAAGTTCCTAATGAGTTGAGATACTAATAAGTACTTGGACTTAGTTGTTAGCAGTCAGGGACACTAAGGGGCATAGCATGGGTACTATTAGGGTGACTACAGACATGTCACAAAATACAGAGGTTATTAGCAGTTATAATCTCACCTTAAATTCTGATGGTAGCCTGAACTATCTGGATTCTTTTATAGATAAATATAATTTTGTCTTCAAAGTCAATTTAGTGAGAAAATAAAACCTAAAAGGGAGAAGGGAACTGTAAGAGTTGGAACATCTATATGTAACTTTGTTTAATTGATGGGCCTAGGTACTAACATGAAAAGCATTCTTACCCCCGAGTTATATCATGGGTACCTCACACAGGTAATGTTCCTTGTCTCCAGTTGCAGAGGGAAGGCAAGTGATTTGTGGTATAACTTTCTTGAAGAGACGTCCTAAACAGGGTAAATTCAAACTAAATCATATTGCCCTGTATACCTATTGTTTGCATATAAATTACCCAAAATTACATTTGTAAACTGACCTGTTATTTAAAACGGTAAGGTATACTTTTCAATCCTTTTTAATGTGATGCCTTTTTCAAATCGATTTAATTCCTCTCTTCCTTAGTAGCTGCAGTCTATAATGGAAAAACTATGTATTGATATTCAATCATATAATGTTCTACCTTGCTCATTGTTATACAATCCCCTATTTCCAATCCCTTTCCTATGTATCCTCTATCTCTAATTATAGCCATATTTTCTGACATATGTATAAAAACGTCACATGCCAGTCAGCGATGAAGCTATGAATGTATTATAAACAACCCCCAACTGTTAACCACATTTTACCAATGTGCCGTGTCAAGTATTTATTTAATGTCCCAGACCCAGTGCCAGCCTGATAAAAAAACAGGTGTCCTACCCAGTGAAAACAAACTCCAAGTCGAACTTAGTGTTATCGGCAGTAATCTCACTCTGCTATTTCACACTAACATTAGCATTTTATTTTAACTACTGGCTACCGGTGCTAAACCCAGAGAGATACAGTTTGTTTACATAGGCAGCACTCGCCTCCTATGATGTTCATTGCTTGCTAAACGTACCTTGCTGTGTTATTTTTCCAAGTCCGTTCGGTCGTCTTGCCTCATAACGCTCGTTCAGATTAATGCAGAACAGGGTTCCTGAAACCCATGCATTAAGTAGTCAAAGGTGCGCGCGATTTGTGTGTGTGGCGTTCTGTGAACCGGAAGTGGTTAAAGCAAGCAGCAACTTGGCACTTTCGATCCCGAAGTGCAGTCGCCATCTTTAGATGGTATCACCTTAATACTCCTACAAGGCGTCTACGTTATTTCTGACATAAATAAAGATTTTATTAGGAGTGAAATATAAGAGTTGTTGTCATGGGTCAGAGCGCGTTCTTTATATTGCAACGCTTAAATTGGCATGTGTCTAAATTCAAAGTCTGACATTTATTTATATTAATATTAGACTATTAACCCACAGACTGCTACACTACTAATACATATGTGTGAGGACGCCATTTATAAGTGGAGTCCGATTCTGTTCGTGCATCAAGAGTGAATAATTAAGAAACAAAACCGGGAAGAGACTAGATTCTTTTTAAGTAGCATGTATCTCCCAATGGGGAAATATATTCTAAGAAAAGCAGCAAAATATCATTAAAGCCCCAGAACCCATAGACTACCACACTACTGATATATTTGTGTGTGGACGCCATTAATGAATGGAGTCTGATTCTGTTCATACCTAAAAAGTAAATAATTAACAGTCAAAATTGGGAAGAGACTGGATTCTTTTTAAATAGCGTGTATCTCCCAGTAGGGAAATATATTTAGAGTAAAATAACATCTTGTCAGGGAGGACACAGAAAATTCAAGATTTACATAACTGTAGAGTAGAACAGATTCCTTAGTGCTGTATAAATAGGATCAACCAATTTATAAGCGTTTCGTGACAAACCACGCTATGTTTTCATTGAGTCCTCGACGTACACTATCAAATTGGAATATCCAGAAACTCTCCCGTTTCCTGCGGGTATATTCCATAGGCTGTCCTGTTTTATGTTGTACCTTTTCTAAGATACACCACTGCAATTCTGTCTCATTGTGGTTCAGGTCTATGCAGTGTTGCACTAAGGGTGCTGAGATTTTCTTCAGTCTCACTGCTGACTTGTGCTCACTGAATCTAATGCGGAATTCTCTCCCTGTCTCACCAATATAGGCGAGGTCACATGGGCACAGGATAGCATAAATGACATTGCTACTCCTGCAATTTGTCAGTGATCTTAGAATTACTTTATAGTTGTTATACTCTATGGAATCAGTTGTAATTGCGGCATCGCAGGCATGACACGATCCGCATCTATGGTTACCCAATATTGGATTTTGTCCTGTTATAGATGTCTGTGTACTGCCCGACCTCTGTTTATTCCTAGTGTGGACTAAATGGTCCTTTAAGTTTTTGTTTCTTCTATAAGCCACTAGTGGTTTAGAGGTAAAGGTGTCGCTCTCTTCTGTTTCAAGTATCCCCCAGTTTCTGTGAATTATATTCTTGATCTTATAGTTCAGCGATGAGTGATTAATGACACAAGTTAATCTCTCTGTGGGTTTCCGTTTGGTACCACTCAGTAGAGAGTCACGGTCGTAATACTTCGCTCTTTTGAAAGCTTGCCTAACCAGTCGATGGGGGTAACCTCTGCTGATTAATCTAGATTTTAATGCTTCTCCATGGCGATGATATTCCATTAGATTCGTACAGTTTCGGCGTATTCGAAGAAATTCGCCGAACGGTATTGAATCCTTCTGACAGTGTGGGTGGAAGCTACCGAATTGAAGGATTGTATTTTTTGCAGTTGGTTTTCGAAAGAGGCTTACCTCCAGTACTCCATTATTTGCCTTAATCTCTATGTCCAAGAACTCTACCTTGTCTGTGTGGTAATTAGAAGTAAATCTAAGATTTGGGTCACTTGAATTTAACCATCTTATGTACTCCTGCAATAGGACCTCAGTCCCGTGCCAAACAAAAAAAATATCGTCGATAAATCGACGCCATAGGTGGACATTTTCAAAAAAGGGGGCGACCTCATTGTATATATTTCTTAATTCCCACTCGCCCATATAGGTATTCGCTATGCTGGGAGCGCAAGAAGCTCCCATGCTGGTGCCCTTCACTTGTTTGTAGAGGGCACCATCATAGTCAAAGAAGTTATTTAACAATACAATCTCCAGGCACTGCAAGATAAACCTATCTGGTCTGTTTCCAGGATGCCTATGTAGCAAGGATGACACTGCCTGTAACGCTTGACATTGAGGAATGTTGGTATACAATGCCTCAATGTCAAGCGTCACTAGGATGTCTGTAGTTGCATCAAAGGACAACCCCTCTATCTTGGTAATCATGTCTCCTGTGTCACGGATGATTGATTCATATTTTTGTGTCAAAGGGCACAAAAACTTGTCCACGTATTTGGACAGTGGCTCCGTGTTAGACCCAATCGTGGAGATAATTGGTCGCATGGGTGGACTGATTTCATTTTTATGCGTCTTAGGTAGACCATAAAGTGCTGGAACTACCGGACAGGTTTTATTAAGGAAGATTAATTCATCTTCACAGATGAATCCCTCTTCAAAGGCAGTGTTGGTCACTTCTTTTATCGTGGTACTGAGACGTTGTAACTCCCTAGGATGGGCCAACCTGTAGTGCTCCTCAACCATCAGCATATCTAGCATCTTTTTGTTGTATTCCTCTTTATCAAAAATAGTGATACCCCCGCCCTTGTCACATGGTTTTATTATCAAATTTGTGTTTCTCTCGATGTTTTTAAGGGCTAAGTTTTCTTGTTTTGATAAATTAAAGCTAGGTTTGTTGACACCTGTAAGAAGACGTGTGATGTCTTGAAGTACCTTGCGCTCAAAAATTTGCACTTCGGGTCCTACCATGTCCAGGGTGGGTGTAAAAATGGAGGGTGGTTTACAACCTGATAGATTGAGATTTTCTTCTTCCTTTACTCTACCCTCAAAGTATTTCTTGAGTCTGACTTTTCTGAAGAATGCAAACAAGTCCTCATGGAGTTTAAACTTATTGAGGGGGGTACAGGGTACAAAAGACAACCCCCTGCTGAGAAGTGTTGTTTCTTCATTATTGAGATGGACAGACGATAAGTTGTATATTGGTATTGTGTCCATTACTTTGTCTGCATTCGTCTTGTCAGATGGGTCTACCACCAATATTGCTGGTTTCGCGTCTTTACATATTGTTGCTGAGGTTGAGGGCTCATCATTTGATGTCCTCCCCTGTCTTGTTGCCAGTGCACATTTTTCCCCCTGTATTGGCCTCTCGATAAAAAACCCCGGGTATGAGTATTTTGAAATCCTTGTCTACCTCTGTAAGGAGGTCTGGCGTTGTAACGTCCCCTCCCTGAGTCTTGGTAATGATCATTCTCAGAGTCAGAGGAACCAGTATCTGAAAAGTTTGTATAGTTTCTTCTATAGGTGTTGTCAAAATTGGGGTTGTAACCTGCCTGATTGCCTCCTTGATAGTAATTGGGGTTCAGATAAGGATAGATTTTTTCTTTTGCAAACCACCGTACATCTTTTTTCAATTTTTCAGTTTTCTTATTGGTTAGATAAATATCAAAGTCTTTCATTTCTGATTGTATCTTTTAAAGTTTATTTTTGGCATCATCTACAGCACTAGAGGTCTGTAGTTTATCCTCTAACTCTTGAATTTCTTTACTGAGGGCTATTAATAGGTCTTTCGCAGTCTCTATGATTAACATCATCCAGTCTCTGGAGCAGCGGTTTGAAATCAGTGACCACCGCTCCAGAAACTTGCGAACCTCAATAAAAAGAGCGGGGGCATTGCGAACCCTAAGGCCAGATGGTATAACTCCCTCTTTCAGATATGCAAGCATGTAAAATGCATGTGACTCTATACGCTTCATTTTTTTCTTTAAATTTAGTAGATTTTGCCACTCACTATTATCTCCCAGTGTAGTTGGGGCAGTGTTATTCCCATCAGTTACCAGACCCAATAGGGAGGTGAACTCCTCATCGGAGAACCCAAATGTTTCGAGTTTATCCATAATATTGAAATCTCTACTAGACGTTGTTATTTGCAGAGCACTAGTATAGAGTTGGGCACTGGATTAATGGGGTCAACAAACCACAAACAGACCTACCCGGTGCACAGATATTTCACAGCCATGTAATCACAATTAGGAAAACAAACCAAGTTACAGAACATACATTCAACAAATATCCCACAGTTAAAGAACCGTGAATGCAGTCACATGAAAAATGGGACCCTCTCTATGTTTAGATTAATGACCAGGAGAAAGAGAGAAAATCGACAATATGAGCATACAAAAATCCCCCCTTGGCCAGTTCCTACTTACACAACTTGTATCATCAAGCAATTTTATTCACCTTCTTAATAGCATAGGTAAGGCAACGACAAAAATTTCATTTTATATATTTTGTTTATTTTTCTTTTTTTTAAAGTGTATCAAAAGATATATATATTTTCTTTATTATATATTTTCCTTTTTTAAATCATTTTTTGTACAAACATCAATTTCATAAATATCATTCTCAATTCAGTTCAATTTAAAATTGTAGTACACAGTACCATGATCTTCACAGAGTTGTTAGAATTTCAATCATTTATATAAAGCAAAAACAATATATCCCTGCCATTCACACATCACCCAACAATCACACTGACACATTCATACATTCTCCACATTTATTCCAATCCTAGCAAAAGGCTGATTCTAAGGTTAAAGTGACACAGATGTCATTTGTGTCTTGTCCACGCCAGGTCTACACGCGTTTCGGTGGATTGAAACCACCTTCCTCAGGACCAGACAAGAGAGAGTATTGACTCTCTCTTCCGTAAGTGTGTGCAGGGTACCTGAAATTACAAACAAAATATAATATACCCATGCCTTAAACTAAAAAAGAAGGACAAGTGATTTAATCACCAACATTTAATGCCACAATTACATTTTTACATCGGCTGCGAAACACCACATTACACATAAGGTGGCTGAGTAAGGAAAGGTATTATATTCTCAGGGTTTGTGAAGTTCCTAATGAGTTGAGATACTAATAAGTACTTGGACTTAGTTGTTAGCAGTCAGGGACACTAAGGGGCATAGCATGGGTACTATTAGGGTGACTACAGACATGTCACAAAATACAGAGGTTATTAGCAGTTATAATCTCACCTTAAATTCTGATGGTAGCCTGAACTATCTGGATTCTTTTATAGATAAATATAATTTTGTCTTCAAAGTCAATTTAGTGAGAAAATAAAACCTAAAAGGGAGAAGGGAACTGTAAGAGTTGGAACATCTATATGTAACTTTGTTTAATTGATGGGCCTAGGTACTAACATGAAAAGCATTCTTACCCCCGAGTTATATCATGGGTACCTCACACAGGTAATGTTCCTTGTCTCCAGTTGCAGAGGGAAGGCAAGTGATTTGTGGTATAACTTTCTTGAAGAGATGTCCTAAACAGGGTAAATTCAAACTAAATCATATTGCCCTGTATACCTATTGTTTGCATATAAATTACCCAAAATTACATTTGTAAACTGACCTGTTATTTAAAACGGTAAGGTATACTTTTCAATCCTTTTTAATGTGATGCCTTTTTCAAATCGATTTAATTCCTCTCTTCCTTAGTAGCTGCAGTCTATAATGGAAAAACTATGTATTGATATTCAATCATATAATGTTCTACCTTGCTCATTGTTATACGATCCCCTATTTCCAATCCCTTTCCTATGTATCCTCTATCTCTAATTATAGCCATATTTTCTGACATATGTATAAAAACGTCACATGCCAGTCAGCGATGAAGCTATGAATGTATTATAAACAACCCCCAACTGTTAACCACATTTTACCAATGTGCCGTGTCAAGTATTTATTTAATGTCCCAGACCCAGTGCCAGCCTGATAAAAAAACAGGTGTCCTACCCAGTGAAAACAAACTCCAAGTCGAACTTAGTGTTATCGGCAGTAATCTCACTCTGCTATTTCACACTAACATTAGCATTTTATTTTAACTACTGGCTACCGGTGCTAAACCCAGAGAGATACAGTTTGTTTACATAGGCAGCACTCGCCTCCTATGATGTTCATTGCTTGCTAAACGTACCTTGCTGTGTTATTTTTCCAAGTCCGTTCGGTCGTCTTGCCTCATAACGCTCGTTCAGATTAATGCAGAACAGGGTTCCTGAAACCCATGCATTAAGTAGTCAAAGGTGCGCGCGATTTGTGTGTGTGGCGTTCTGTGAACCGGAAGTGGTTAAAGCAAGCAGCACCTTGGCACTTTCGATCCCGAAGTGCAGTCGCCATCTTTAGATGGTATCACCTTAATACTCCTACAAGGCGTCTACGTTATTTCTGACATAAATAAAGATTTTATTAGGAGTGAAATATAAGAGTTGTTGTCATGGGTCAGAGCGCGTTCTTTATATTGCAACGCTTAAATTGGCATGTGTCTAAATTCAAAGTCTGACATTTATTTATATTAATATTAGACTATTAACCCACAGACTGCTACACTACTAATACATATGTGTGAGGACGCCATTTATAAGTGGAGTCCGATTCTGTGTGCCATACCATACCTCAATTGTGAGTGGCTCCCTTGGCGCTGTGATCTCTCTCAGTGGGTATGCTGAGACTCCAACGTATATATCTTGGATCTTTCCCAAAAAAGGGGAGAAGGAGTGCTTTGTAAAAGGGCACATAAGCACAGGGAGCTAGGTGGTGAAAGAAAGCAAGGGGAGATATTCCGGGGAGTGGGGGCTAGGAGCAGGGGAAGTAGACAGAGAGTGGAGGAGGGAAAGAAGAGGGGAGGATTAGCGACACGTCAAGGCAAGAGGAGGGGGAGGGTGACGGGGACACAAACCAGTAGGCACGTCAAAGTTGCGCCCAAAGTCCAGTAAGCTGTGAACCCAGGGTGAGTGGTATTATTTCCCCATCTCTGTTGAAAGAGGCTCCCTAAGCGCAGTGGACTCTCTCAGAGGGATCTCTGAGACTCCAAGGCCTACTTTACTGGATCCTTTCCCAAAAAGGGGAGAGGGGGTGCTTTGGCAAGGGTTGCCATACCATACCTCAATTGTGAGTGGCTCCTTTGGCGCTGTAGACTCTCTCAGCGGGTATGCTGGGAAACTGGCGTATATATCTTAGATCTTTCCCCAAAAAGGGGAGGAGTGCTTAGTCAAATGGCACAAAAGGACAGGGTGCTAGGCGGTGAAGCGGGCAAGGGGAAAGATTCAGGTGGGAGGGGATAGGAGCAGAGGAAGTAGACAAAGAACGAAAGAATGCTGAATAGGAACAGATAGATAGGAGACAAGGAAAAAGTAGGGTCCCAAAAATATGATGGGGGCGGCAAGACAGGGAGATGGGGGAAAAAACTGTGACCAATGTCCGGCTGGGTAGGTGACGGTCAGGGGATGAATCAAGGCCTATCTCCTCAATAGCTGAACAGAGCAGCTCCACCGGGCATCAGACATAGTGCTCGGACTCCGCTGTCAGGATGGGAATCAGGAGTATGCTCAGAGATTGTCATTGTGCGTTGATTAGGTGGGAGTTACTATCACCCCTCGTTCACCTTAGCTCCATTGCTACCTCTTTGGTCATTTCACTCTGCCCCAGGGTACCAACAGGCGCTCCGGTCCAAGGCACATTGTCTACCTAGAGATGGTAGCAGCGAAAAATTGCAAGACCACTGCTTCCCCATTTTGGTATTTGCAAGGGCGGTCTGTATATTGGGCGTCAAACTTTTCTGGAACAGGCGTGACAACGACCTCAATTTCAGGGGTTCATCCCCCACGATCCAGGCAGCCCTCTGTGGATGGTCACTTTCTGTTGAACTTTGCTGGAGGGTCCTGAGTTGCAGCATGACACTATGGGGTCTGCTCCGGTGATTCCTCCAGTGAAGCGTCTTTCCCTCTATGGGTTACTTAGCGATTTCGTAAGTGGAAGCATTCCCCACCAGCCACGGCCGATGATATGCAGCGTCTGCTCTGAGTATTTTACTGACCATTATGAAACTCTGTCATCTTTAAAAACAAGTTCTACATACAACAAAATGGTATGGCGATGGGCACTGCCTCTGCCTTCACCTACGCATGCTTGTTAATGGGGTGGTAGGAGAAGGAAGTAGCGCGGGCAGAGGAGAACAATCGATACACGAAAAATGTCATGTTATGGGCATGCTTCAGTGATGTTATATTCTTTCTGTGGGAAGGAGAGGAGCTGGAATTGCACAACTTCATTCTGAAATTGAATTCCAACAAATTAAATATCCAGTTAACTGCCATGTATAGAGGAGTACACTGTGACTTCTTGGATATTTAGCTGAATGTTTTTGTTGATAGCTTAACAACTATGATGCACCAAAATGTTACAGCCCCAAATTCAATTCAACATGCCAATAGTGGTCATCCAGCTGTGCTAAAATGGAGTACCTGTCCTGCTAACCTGGATTTTACAGGTAAGTGGGATGTACCTTGATAAAAAATCCTCATGTACGTGAGTAGATGTTTTCTGGTAACGGTACATCTTGGTTCTCCGCTATATTACTCTGCATAATCACAGGGTTAGTTGGTATGCAGCCTCCACCTGGAGGTAGTAACCCAAGGTTAAAAAGCAGTAGTGTCCAGTAATAAGTGGTAGTAGTGAGATTAAAATAACTCGGACAGCCAGATTGCGGTATTTATTGTTCTAGATTCGAGTTAACAGTGAAAATCTAATAGATATGCGTTAAGAGAATTATTAAGATTCTCAAGCTATCAATTTTCGTGAGATTAAAAGGTCGACATGTTTCAGCCCTGGTTTCTACACTTCCTACATTCGGGGAAGTATTATAATTAACCTCCGCAGTCCGCAAACCCTACCGGGTCCAGGACGGCAGAGTCAGCACTAGCGGCGCAGGAGGCGAAGAGCCACAGGTATACGCGAGGTCAGACCGTCTACTGGCGTCTATACGGATAAGTACTATATTCCTTTTTTAATACATTACCCTTGTTTCTAGTAAAGGGCCCCCCTCCTAGAGACTCCCTGGTACCTGAGGAAGCACGTAATCATTGTGCGGAGGTACTTGGCGGCATTGTTAAAAGTACGATTAATTGATGGAATGTGTGAAATTACATTTTGACGGGGCAATTCTTTTCCTTCAGAACGATAGCAATGAGTCTTAAGGCACCATGCACAGAGCACAGCCAGTCTCCCTAATAGATATGTAATATCAACAATTGAGCACACAACCTTTTCCACCTTAAAGGCAATAAGACAGCCACCATTACCGCAAAACATTGGGAATTATATCGTCATCGAATTGAGGGTAACCAATGTTGAGCCACAGAGCTCCCGGATTATCCGATACTTGGTAACAATGCAAAGACTAGAGACAGTGAGCTCCAACCACCGCATTAACACAATTGGCCAATACAACTATACGCTGTAAATAAGAGTTAAGAAAACCATCACTACACCACAAAGCCAGCACCACCATGAGCACTAATAATTACGCATCATATTATATCTATAAAGGTATGCTTTGAGTAAACATCTAAAGAAATTGTATCTAGGCACCTAGTGCCATAACGTGACAATGAGCAATCAGCCAGAGACCCACGAGCAACTATACAAGGGTACACATACCAATTTGATCCATATGTTATCATCAACAATGAGAAGGAAATTTGCCATCAGAAAGCAGTTAACGAGCAATTAGCATGGTTACTTGCCAGGCAAATGATTGTGTGGTAATGACTGCAATTTGTAGTTATCGATAGAGTATTGCCATTTCTATATGTTGCACTTTCTATATGTTGCACTTCTTTAAATGAAATGTGCTATTAGAACGCAGATAACGAGTAATAAGTAAGGTCCAAGCCAGACTTTTGAGTATGTGGTTTTTACTGCGAGTAGTAGTGATCGATAGAGTATTGCCTTTTTTAATATGTTGCACTTCAATATAAAATGTACACTTTTCTTCAACTGCCCCCCCACGGTTACCTTCACCATTTGTACTTACAGGCACAAGATTGACCTCCAAGGTGTTAAAGGACTAATACGTCGCTTTACAATTCACATACCACACGGTCCTGAAGAAAGCCCACTGACCTATATAGGCGACCAGGGCTGAAACATGTCGACCTTTTAATCTCACGAAAATTGATAGCGTGAGAATCTTAATAATTCTTTTAACGCATATCTATTCAATTTTCACAGTTAAATCGAATCCAGAACAATAAATACCGTAATCTGGCTGTCCGAGTTATTTTAATCTCACTACCACCACTTCTCACTGGACACTACTGCTTTTTATCCTTGGGTTACTACCTCCAGGTGGAGGCTGCATACCAACTAACCCTGTGATTATGCAGACACGTGAGTAATATAGCGGAGAACCAAGATATACCGCTACCAGAAAACATCTACTCCCCTACATGAGGGTTTTTTATCAAGGGACATCCCACTTACCTGTAAAATCCAGATTAGCAGGACAAGTGATCCTTCCCCCCCAATTGATCTATGAGATTACATATCAAGGAAACTGGATGGATCACATATCTTTTCCTTCTCCCTCCTCAATGATTGATGACTAAAATGGAGTACACCATATGGACAGATGTTTAGAGCAAGGAGAATATGCTCAACGTAAGATGAATTTGGAATGGAAGTGACTAGAATGATGAAAAGATTCTCTCAACGTGGACATCTATTGGCTGTTTTGAAAGATGGGAGGAAGAGGGCCATCAAAATGGGAAGGGATCTCTTATAGTACCAGCAGGATAAAGACTTTACTTTTAAAGATGAGAAGGTAAAGATGCTCTTCTTGGAATATATTTCAGTCCTAACCTAACATCAAAGGTATCTTACAAAAAAACGGGCATATACTGCTAAGGAAGAACACTTTAAAGATATCATTGTCTATGGTTGCAGAATAACCTCTAAATAAAACAAGGTACTTGGGTGACATCCTAAAACAAAGCTTCTTTGACACACGGAAGGAGAGGACTTGGCTATCAGAAAATATGAAGGGTTTTAGCAAATGCAACTCTTGGAAAGCTTGTCAGTATGGGTTGAACCAGAAGTCATATCAGTCATTTGAGGGCCGCAATGCCACGATCCAGGACAGAATAATATGTAATACAGATCATGTTATGTATATGCTAAAGTTTGATTGCAATAAACTACACGTGGGCAGCACTATTAACAAATTAAGTATCAGGAGCCTCATTTATGAGAAATGACGCATCGCTGCGTAAAAGCAGCGATGCGTCACTTCTCAGTGCGCACTCCTTGTGACATTCCTGATCCGTCATATTTAATGTATGACGCATCATGTCGCAAGGAGTTACAGATACGTCAGTATTTCTGACGTATCTGTAAGCGCAAAAGTGACGCATTGCTGGAGTGTGTCACAAAAGTGACGCAACTCCAGCAATGTGTCCTTTCACATGGGGCAAGCCCCATGTGAAAGGGCCTGTGTCAGTCTTACGCCTGCTGTGAGTCAGGCGCAAGATTTTGATGCAACGGCGTCCTAAAAGTGACGCATAGATTTCACTACATCACTTCTACAACCCTTCCTTGCGTCAATACGCCCCCCTTGCATACATTATACCTGGGGCAGGTATAACGTGGCGCAGAGGTTTACAAAGTGACGCATCTAACTAGATGCGTCATTTTGAAAATTTGGCGCAACAAGGCGCATTTTTTATGCCACTGGTGCGTCACAAAAAGTGACGCACCGGCGGCGTAAAAGTGACACACAGCCTCATAAATGAGGCCCCAGGGTTCTCCAACATATGCTAGCCATAAAAAATGGAGACAGAATTTATCCCATGGCCTGCAATGTTAAACAACACCTTGAACGATCTTTGGCAGGCTTTACATACTGTGGAATCAAGTATATCAAAGCTCACCCACTGGAAGAAGATAGAGAGAAAGAACTGAGAAGAGAGAAACCCAAATTCATTGTGATATTGTGCCTTGAGTTCTCTTGGGGCATAATACAGATTCAGAACTCCACGTAAATCTGTAGCATAAAAACGGACTATAGATAATGAACATTGATATATGCTTTGACATGCACCTCTTGATTCCTCCCCCCCTTCCAGAATGCTTTTTTAATTGCAGCTCGTATAATGATCTTGGCCCACATGTATTACAGTCAAGCACAGTGTGCTTTACCTTGCATATTGTATACTCATCCTTAGTGAGTGTTTATTTATACCTTGAACAATCGTTGGTTTTATATTGACTTTGGTTCTTACATACTGCAGCTGAGCACATAGCACTTTCCTGAAAATGATGTTTACAACTCTGAATTATTTCTCCCCTTTTCTTGCTTTTTTTTCAGCATTTTTGCTAACTTTGATTCACCTGTATTATAAATAGCACTTGACACTTGACTCGAACAATGATTGTTCAAAGTAAATAAGCACCTAATTAAGGACAAATCATCTTCCGTTGCTAACTTTGATTCACCTGCATTATAATTTAGCACTTGACGCTAGACCCGAAAAATTAATGTTCGAGGCAAATAAGGGCCTAGCTTAGGATAATTTATCACCCATCATATCTGCCCCAAACCAATTCTTGAGAGTCAATCATAGAAAATATGCTAGGTGGGTCATGCAATTGTCTGCAGGTTAATGTTAATTTCTCCCTGAGCACATGTCACTTTAATTGTCATTAGTACTGTAACTACATCAAATGCGGTACCCTATTTTATAGAGAGTTATACAATTGGCACAGATAGCATGAGTTTGAATAGTGTTTACATCAAGGGGAATGTACAATCTATACCATGCAGATCTCACTTTCCAATTACCACACATCCATTTACATATATATATATATATATATATATATATATATATATATATATATATATATATATATATCGTACTGCTGGTCGCCAGTACAAGCTTAGATCATCCAAAACACCACCAAATCCATAGGGATTACTAGAAACAATCACTAATTGCTACGGAATTCCATATTCTACACCACACTCATACCTTATAGTCTCGCAGCAACTCAGGCCCAGACTATGCTACCCTCCTCCTCATAGTGAAGGGGGCAGTTCTGATTACTTACCATTACACACTGACCACAATCAGTGTTCACACACCAGCCACAATCCTGTGGGTATACACACCGTATACTCCCGGTGCTCACGCTGCCGTCACAATCAGGTGACGATACACACCGTATCCCCCCGGTGCTCTCAATAATGCCGCTACACAACAGCGATTACTGTCCTATTGATACCGTCAACTCTCTCTCTCTGTTGGGAAGTTTCACTATATACTACTGGGAATGTATGATATTATAGTTTATGTGATAGATAGACAGTTTAATCCTCTCACACAAGAATGGCCAAATTACGGTATGCAAAGGTTATTCTCTGATTTAGGCGCTCCCTGCTCCCTTGCTCAGTTACCACTTACCCGGACGGGAAACGCATCCGTCCACATAACAGCATCTGACTAGAAGAAAGGTTAATCCTACCACAAAAATAACAGTTGCACAGTGGTTCACTAAGAACTGGGGTCCCTTTATTACACAATAGCAAATTATAACAACAATATAATACTACAATATAACATACAACCTGAAAAGCAAAGGAAAGAATTAGTATATGTGTGTGCACGCTAATAAGAAAGGGTCGACGTCACCTTATGAGTACGAAGTCTGGACTCAGTTGTCATCTGGGTTCCCTTCTCGTCTGTGCCTTGGCTCATCTTAGGATCACCCCTGCAGTCACGGATACACGCCTGCACCGCTATGCTCTGTCTCTTCTGCTACCCTCCAAGTCACTGGAACCCCCCTCTTGTTCTCTGTTTCGTCTGTCTCACTCTCGCCGTTCTGCACTACTCCTCTCTCCTCTCGATCACGGACTATCTTCACCTTCCGACTTCGATCTTATAAATCAGTTACTGCCGCTCTAGTATTCGTTCGCTCCGCTAACTTCTTCACTCTGCATGCTCTGATCTCAGTATCAAAGCTCACCAGCTGCTCCAACTAAAGTAACTTCAATCTTTCTGGGAGATTATCAGCCTTCGGTCTTTTCGGACTTCAAAATGGCGACTGTCTGCTTCAAGTTGATTAACTGCAATAATGCTAACGACTAGCTGCCGTCTACTAACTGACTGAATGAACCCTCCTCCTCTCTGCACTTTCGCTAATATAGAACCTTGTTCATGCATGGAAATTTCCAGCCAGTAACCTGCCGCCCACCAAGTTCTTGTACCACCCCGTGCCAAGGACACGTTCTCAGCCGGCCGCCCTGATGTTATGTCTTTGACAAACGATGAAAAATACAGTCTTTCGATAAGGGCCAGCCCGAGCCGGTTCTCTCCAAGTGAACAACACCTTATAACTAAAACATTACATTTGACCTAAAAGCATCTCAAGCAGCCGAGGCAGAAAGAAAGATGGAGTCTCTCTCGTTCGAGGCCTACAAGGCCCGAAATGAGCATAAAGATGAATAACTCTATCAGGAATATACTAGTAACCTTACAAAAGAACGAAATAATACCAATACTAAGGAATCTATCCCCTAACATACGCTTATAGGCCCTAGAATAGAGAAAAGAATAGGGAATTATGTCAAGCATCTTGTAAATAGGCCAAATCTAAGGCTCTAATCCCTCTATTAGAATGATAGTAGGCTAAAGTCACCTTCACTCAAAAAGGGAACAAAAACCCGGTCAGAACAGGGGCGTAACCTAAATATGCTGGGTGGGCCTCGCCAGTCCTTTAAGCCTCTGTGGTCCTAGGCAGTGCCTTATTGGTTTGTAATCACACAGGCAGTACTCATGGTGTTGTAATAAAGTGATACACGTATAGAACCCTTGCAGTTGTAGAATTCCGAAGGCTTCATTTATATAATAGTCTGTTGGTTTATATTTGGTAGGTGCACCACAAATTTACAACTGTTTTCTCTCATAACCTCCTATAAACAGACGATTTTCACAATAAACTACACACAAGTGTTGTCAGAAAAAGAAGACGTACACACTCATTTATTGGTAAAAAAATAACCTTTATTAAAACAACACAAATAAATGGAAACACAACTTTATTCGAAGAAACAGTATAACGTGAAATAAGTGTCTGGGACTCCTCCGGAAGCAGTGTACAAAACCTGCAAGACAAGAATGAAACATAAGTATGTGTGCTATGTCCAAGAGATAAAGAAAGGTAGTCAGAATGAAAGGAAGATAGTGAGAATGGGACAGAGAGGGAGTGGGTGGTAGGGAGAAGGCAAGAGAGAGTCAAAAGAACAGATGGAGGAGGAGACAGAGCGTCGGTCTACTGCACCCAGCCCTCACTGTTTACCTCCCGTCACCCATGTGTCTAGGACGCTGGGGTCCGCGAGAAAGAGTACGGTCCAGCAAGTCCTTAAAATGAAACCGGTAAGAATGAGGCCAGAGATTACATTCTTAGCTACGGGAGCATTGCTTGCCTACACCTGTGCACCCAGGCTGCTGCACCCCAGCCCCTTCCCCCGCACTGTGATCAATTGTAGTTCCTGCGCACCGAGTCTTCACTGCTGACCTGCGACCATCGGTGTGTCCAACGACGTGCCGGTGCAAGCGCCGACTCCGGGGTGCCTCTGTAGGGTGGCACAGCAGGTCTCCGATCGGGGACGGTGTCTTGATACCATGATGGAAGGCGTCAGAATGCCCAGGGCATCATCATGGGAAGAGCACCCGCTCCGCCCATTTCGGCGCAACAACTTCAGTCTCTGAAAAGGGACAAAAAATATAATGGTGGAAACGTCTGAAGGTAAATGAAGGTTTATTTCAAGCTTAATAGAGAACACCAGTTGAGTGCATCCTTCCTTCTTTAAGTACGATCTACCAACTGTTAGTGGTAATCGTGGTTCAAAGAGGAGTTGGAGTGCACGAGAATACACAAGGTTAAATAATATTATGTTATGCCAACATTTACACACAAAGGAACAGAGTGCATGCTAGAAGCATAATGTGCGCGTGTAATGCAGTGGCTCAAGCCTGTGTGCATGTAAACTTAGTAATCAGCTCACTACAGTGCCCTAAAAGGCAATGCCACATGTCTGTAGGGCAGCGCTGCCCGCTGGCTCAGGCCTACAGGCCCAGCAGGTCCTTAAAATGAGACACAGATGTGACTGAATGAGGTTAGAGGTCATATCATTACGCACGGCAACATCGCTTGTTCGCACCTGCGCAGCTAGACTGATGCACCCCACCCCTCCCGCAGCACTGCAATCAACACGTGTCTGTAGGGCAGCGCTGTCTGTTGGCTCAGGCCTACAGTACGGTCCAGCAGTACCTTGAAATGAGACAGAGATGTGACTGAATGAGGTCAGAGATCACATTATTATGCATGTTAAGATCGCTTGTTCGAACCTGCGAAGCTAGGCTGATGCACCACACCGCTCCCGCAGCACTGCGCTCAACATGTGCCTGTAGGGCACCGCTGCCCGCTGGCTCAGGCCTACAGAACGGTCCAGCAGGTCCTTAAAATGAGACAGACATGTGACTGAATGAGGTCAGAGATCGTATCATTACGCATGGCAACATCGCTTATTTGCACCTGCGTACCTAGGTTGATGCACCACACTCCTCCCGCAGCACAGCGCTCAATTGCAGCCCCTGTGCTCCCAGGCCCCACTGCTCACCGGATGTCATTGTTGTGTGTCCAAACACGATGGGGGGCAATGTTCACAATTCAGATGCAGTGTTGATTGCAGGATGGTGTACACCTCATGGATCCCTTTCGAAACACGACGTCCAGTAGGGTTCACAATTGATGTCCAGTGTTGATTGCCAGGATGGCGTACACCTTATGAATTCCCTTTTTTATTGCGCATTGTGATATGCGAGGTGGATGCAGCCATATCACCTTAGGCAGTGTGGAAGAACTGGGACATGTGGCGTCGTCGTTATCCTATTTATACATACGCAAAGTGGGCAAGGCTTGTGTACGCCAGGCCAGCGTAGGGTTGTGAATAATTGTTCCGGGGACCTGGGCGTTGTTCAGTTCCTGCCTGGCCAGGAAATCTACTTATGTGTGTTTCTGTTGCAGTTTTGACATCGCAGAATGCGCAGTTTACATTAATGTAGCATGTACAGGGAGGGCGGCAACTATTGCTAATGAGATGCTGTTCGAAAACATTGAATGGCCAACATCACATGTCGTTGTCAAGGTTGCTGATATGCACTGACACGCATGTAAGTGGTTTGCGGTATTATTGATAGTGTTGCTATCGCGAAGCGCACACATGTGAATGTGCTCCGATGGGGGAGGATCAGCAGTGAGGCTATGTCATAGTGATAACGTTCATTACAGTCAAGCAATGCATGTCAAACGTAAATTTGAAAGTCTCACATATGACACACTACTATACTGGTAAAGCCTGACAACAGAGCATACTGCCAACACAAATCTACACTTACTCTTTAGTGTTTGTCACATGTGATCTAGGATGTGCACTCTGCCCATTGCTGATGATATCCCTTCGAGCCAACAATACCCAGTCCAAAAGACAGCACAATAATGTGCATACACACACACCAGGGACATTGTGTCACACACATTTGTTTTTTGAGATGCATGGCCATCACATGTGGAAGGCTAATGTTCAGATCATGAATATTGATCAAGATGATCGTTGCATGTTGTGTGTAGTATAAGATATATGTACACATCAAAAAAACTTTTCAAAAAAGCTCTCTAAGCAGAAGGGGTGTGTCTCATCAAACGCTGTAGAGAGAATGGCTAAAATGGGTGGGGTCCTCCAGCTGTTACAATGGGAAATGTTATGAACTAATCTTTTTTTTTTTTTTAAAGTTTTATTGCAAGGAAATACAGCAAAACATAATAGACGAAATAACACAAAATGTTCAAAAAATATGTAACAGTTTTTGACAAAATACATGGAAGAAAGAAGAATAGGTCAAACAATAAAGCGAATTAGGTTAAATCGACTCGGCAATTGGTGCCCAAATTTTTTCCCCCAAGATTCTTTTTTTAACCCCCTTCAACTTATATATAGCAGATTCTATGTTGTACATAAATAATAATTTTTCCCGCCACATAAAAAACGTGGGGGGATCCGGGCTAATCCATTCCTTAGTAATACAAGATCTGACTGCAGCCATACAAAGAAAAAGAAAGTAAGAAATTGGTCTGGGCCTAGTAACAGTATGGTCTATACCAAGTAATAATAATTCGGGAGTTATCTTAATCTCACATTTCAAAATAATAGATAAAAAGGTTTCAATATGTTGGTACAGCAATGAAAGTTTAGAGCAAAAAAAAAACATGTGTAATTCATCGGCTGCATATAACCCACACCGACTGCAAGTCGTACCTGCCGTCGTGCTCCACTTAACAATTTTACTTGGAGTGTAATAAAGATTATGGATGCACATAAAATGTTGGGATTTCATCATCCCAGTTATAAGACACTCTGCAGCCATTTTAATCGACAATGAAATATCAACATCTGGTATACCTAGACTGTTAGCCCATTTCAACTGGCATTGACCTAAGTCATCCCCATATTCCTGCATTAAACTTAAATAAATAGCTCCTATACAGGATTTTTTTTGCAAGAGCTCTAACAATGGAGTTTTAACTGGCGGAATTAAAGGATGATTCTGCAGAAAGCTACGGAGTTGAAGAAATTTAAAAAAATCATTTCTTCCCACAGAAAAATTAATCATTAGATCCTGAAATGAAACCATTTGACCATTATAAAATAAATCACCCAAATACCTTATTCCTTTCTGCTGCCATCTATACATGGTTAAATCATAGAAAATTTCCGGAAACAGATCCTTTGATGTAAGGGGAGTGTAAAAATTTAGTTTCATTAATTTTATATGTTTTCGGATTTTTTGCCAGACTCCAAAAGCTGACTTCAATGTCTTATACTTAGTTGTCTTATGATAACTGGGCTCTACCATTCTCAAAAAGCTGCTCTTAACTTTCTCACCCATAATCATTTGATAAATTGATGGAGTCTGACAATCCAGCAGTTCCACTCTATCTCCCATAATTAGGGGGCCAATGTATTGCAAAGCGGCAGATAAATAATAAAAAAGAAAGTAAGGGACATTCCATCCGCCACATTCATTACTAAGAATCATTTTCTTAGCAGCTTTCCTATGGCGTTTATAACCCCATAGAAATCGGAAAATAGTTCTCTCTAAATTTCTAAAGGAAAGCATTTGAAAATCTAATGGTATTGTGCGAAACAAATATAAAACTTTTGGTAGAATCAACATTTTTAAAATGTTAAGTCTGCCAAAGAGAGATAAGTGCAAATGATCCAGGCGCTGCAGTGAAGTATTAATTTGGGTTACTATAGGGTTTAGATTGCGTTCTGGTATCTTTTCTATGGGTAAAGAGATTTTGATTCCTAAGTATGTGACTTCTGAAGTGATAGAGATGTTTGCAGGTGGGTTTTCTCCTGAACAAAGAATTTGTGTTTTTTCCAGATTGAGTTTATAGCCAGAAAAACACCCAAACTGTTTAGCTATCTCATCAATAATAGGTAAGGCTGTTTGAACGTCCATAGTAGTAATCACAATATCATCGGCGTAGGCAAGGACTCGATAATTAATATTAGCTAAGTGTATGGGTTTAATGTTAGATTCTAAAAAAAACCGATTAATTAGAGGGTCAATATAAAAAGCAAAAAGTAGGGGAGAACAGGGGCATCCCTGTCGGGTACCCCTAGTAATTAATAAAGGTGAAGATAATTGCCCAATAATACGAATATACGCTCTAGTGGAAATATACAAAGTTTTTAAAGCTTTTATGATACCTTGTCCTAGTCCCTTCCTGGACAGGATTTCCCAAAGGTAGCCCCAAGCAACCCGGTCAAAGGCTTTCTCAGCATCTAGAAATACGAGTCCAATATTAGACTGAGTTGCTTGAGACCAATCCAAGAAAGAAATCACAGGCCGAATGTGATCGGCAGTGTCTCTAGCAGGAATAAAGCCATGTTGGTACTTGGAAACTAAAGGGGAGATGATATTAGATAGTCTTAACGCTAAAATTTTAGAAAAGATTTTACTGTCGGTATTTACAGGTGATATAGGACGAAAAGATGAGGGTAATAACGGAGGCTTACCTTTTTTAAGAAACACCGTAATTATAGAGTCATGCCATGATTGAGGGGCGTTACCTTGCTGTGCATTCAAACATAAATCCAATAATTCTAGTTTTAGAACATTCCTAAAGAATTTGTACAATTCTAAAGGAATGGCATCGGGTCCTGCCGCTTTTCCTGAAGCTAGCGACATTAGGGAGAGTTCAATCTCCTCCCAAGTGAATGGTGAGTCTAATTTCTCCTTCTCTTCATTAGATAGGGTAGAATTCAAAACTGAGTCAACAAACTGATTAACCTGATCTGAGCAATCAGGGCGATCATCGTCAGCATACAGCTTGGAATAAAAATCACTAAATACTCTAAGAATATCTTCTAATTTGCTAACAGTCGTCCCTGTGTGATTTTTTATATTATTGATACTAGCAAATGTCGCTTTTTGTCTCGCCCTCTTTGCCAGTAGTTTACCAGAGTTTTCTCCAATTTCGTAGACCTCTGTCCTGAAGGCAGAGACTTGTTGCGCAAACTTTGTAGCGAATCGTTGATGTATCTTGACTTTCAGAGTTGTTAATTTCTTTATAACACTTTCAGTAGGTAATCCTTGGTTACATGCTTGCATAAGTTGAACCTCTAGGGATCTAAGATTTTTAATTTCAGAACTTTCTTGCAGTCTAGCTTCCTTTTGTTCACTTATTGAATAACTCAATGTTTCACCCCGAACTCCACATTTGAAAGCATCCCAGACTATTTCAGGAGATGCAGTACCTTTATTGTTAGAAATAAATTCTGGGATCCAAGTGTTCATGTGGTCAATGTAAGATAAGTCATACAATAGTTTACGATCAAACGACCATGAACGAGTGGTATTAGAAATATTCAATTCAAACTTAAACATTAAAGGATTATGATCTGAGATAATCTTTGGAAGAACCTCATATTCCACTTGAGCTAGGTCATTGTATAAGCCCTTAAATACAAAGAAATAATCTAATCTAAAAAATCTTTGATGCGGAGAAAAAAAAAAGTATACCCAAACATCCCTGCCATTTTCTCATGCCCTACATCGGTTAGTCTATATTCTTGGATGATCCCTTTAAGTGCTGCAAATACCTTCTTCTTCCTACCCTTATATGGAGTGCTACTATGAATGTCGAATGTTTCTTCCAAATGTAAATTAAAATCTCCACATAATATAATATTGGAAGACCATTGTGCCAATTCTACACTTAGATGATTAAGCGCGGCGGGATCATCCATTATAGATGCATATACTGAGCATATAGTAATAATCAATCCTCCATATTTAAGTTCAGCAATCACCCATCGTCCAGATGCGTCTTCTTTAACTTTTTTTATTTCCCCCATTCCATATCTCTTAAGAATTGCAACCCCTCTTATTGTAGAATTCTGACGAGAGCACCCTACCACTTCCAATCCGAGATCTCTTAAGCTCCCTCTGTTAGACCAGGCGATATGAGTCTCCTGTATGCAGACTAGATCCACCTGCATAGTTTTTAACATCTGAGCCATTATACCCCTTTTTCTTTTATCATTTAAGCCACATACATTAATGGAACATATCGACAATTTAACAATTGTATATCTTTTTTAAGTAAAACTCGCCTAATCAAAGATACATTAACAACAATTTCCAAAACTCGGCACCTGCCGTAAGTGGATCTTGAACACAGAACAAATACATCTTCCAGCTGTATGACCTTGCACCCCAAAAAAAAACTTCTTCCCACCCACAACCCCCACTCTTCCCCCCCACCCCTCCCTTTCCCCAACACCCCCCCACCAGAAGCGTAAGGGCTATTGCCCTCATTGATGGTAAGTGAGTATGGGCTGTGAGTTCCGCCTGGGCCAGTCCAACCTGAAAAAAAAAAAAGAATAGAATGCATCTGGGAGAGAAAAAAAAAGAGAAAATAACATAAGACACTGCTAGGGGGTCGGCCTACTCAAACCAAATACAATGTTATCCCTAGCCTCTATCCTATAAAACATTATTACATGATTTCTAGGAATTGTTGTGCTTTGATCGCCGAAACAAAAAATAAAGTTCTTCCCTTATGCACAACTTTGAGCTTAGCTGGGTTCAATAAGAAGGTTTGCCCCCCCTTAGCTTCCATTAGCTGTTTAAGTCTCCAGCGTTGTTGAACCGTTGCGGAGCAAAAATCTGGTCTGACAAAGAATTCATGCCCCAAACCTTTTCTGGTTTTGGATGGCCTAGCCAGATCATATAGGATCTCCCGGAGAAGATAATTCTGCATACAGATGAGAATAGCTCTTGGATGTTTATTCCTCCCCTCCTGATCAGGTTTTTGGTTGAAAGGAAAACGATGAGCTCTTATAATTTCTTTGTCCCAGTCCCATCCATTAAGATCCTGAAAGGCATCTGAAAACATCTCTACTACAAACCGTCGAACATCCTTCCCTTCTGATTTTTCCGCAACTCCCAAAATACGTAAATTGTTACGACGTGCACGATTCTCTAAATCAGTTAATTTCCAGTCAACATCTTGCCTAGTACTATCCAAGTCTTTGATTTAATTTTTTTGTAGCGTTAGCTCATCCTCTACCGCAGATATGCGCGTTTCAGTCTCTTGTACTCTCAAATTAGTATCCGTACTAGACTTAGCCAATCGCCGAACAACATTCTGGAGTTTACGTACAGCCCCTTGAGTCCGGAGACCCTCAGCTTTAGTTTCCTCTCTATGAGTCATAATCATACGATACATTGAAGTCTGTAGCTTATATATGGATTTTAGTGTAACCTCCTCAGCTTCCTCTAATAACTCTGGAGATTCAGGATCGATTTCATTACTCGCACCGGCCCCATCCCATTGAGGTTGACTCATGGTACTTATATTCTCATTAATTTTCTCCTCTATGACCTTGCGACCAGTATTTGAGACTCCTTCATTTGTTAAAAAATCAGAACCAAGCATATCTTCTTCTGAGATTTGATTACAATCATCCGCCCAGTCTTTTTCAAGAAGATGCCCCTCGCTTAAAAGTTCTTCATCAAGATCTCCTTCCGATGCTATTGATACATCAGACATTGAAAAAAATTGGCCCCCTGATTCTATAGACTCTGCATCTTGTTGTTCAATCAGCCTGGGTGAGACTCTAACTCCCTCTACAGCAAGGCAAAGTTCAGATAGTACGTCATCATTCGCTCCCCCTCTTACTCCGGCTCCTTCCTCATCATTCGCTCCCCCTCTTACTCCGGCTCCTTCCTCATCTAGAGCTAAAACAGCAGGGGATTTAGCTGGGTGACTTACATCAGTTTTTTTTAGAGTTAAGACGTGGTAGAACCTTAGAGGGGGTCAGCTCATTTATGATACTTTTGTTAGGATTAGTTGTAGCCTTTTTATTTAATAGATCAGGTATAATGGGCTCTTTAGTAGTGCCATTTGGTTGCGAATTGCGATTTTCTGGATCTATTACTGTTGCTGTAGTTGACTTCTCAGCCACACCCGGGGTGGTATTTGCAAAATTTGCAGAATTAGCCAAATTAGTGGTGTTTTTTTTTGTTACTCTGCCTTTAGGAGCCATAGTTAAATTCTCAATTAATATATCAAAATTGAAAAATAGAAGTTGTTCTTTCAATTATATCAATTATGTCTTGTCAGTTATTACCTGCTGCTGAAAAGATGTTCACACACCACGATGTAACAAACTTAGCAAAAATGTATCCGCTCACCGGCTAATTCTACTGCAACTCTGAACGCGGAAAAAGCACAGGAAACTGCTACAATGTTGCGATAATAGCTTCAAAGGACTTTAGAGTTCAGTCCCCTGGTCTTAGCCTCACGATTCTTGCCGCCTTCACCAGCCAGGACGCCTTGAATCGCGTCCTCGCGCTCCACACAGCGTCCAAACACTACAGGTACAAAGAGTACACACAGCTGAGACGCTATGGTCTTGATCTCGTGGCCCCCACCGCCTTCTACGACCTTCCTCAGCGGAGACGCCTTGAATCGCGTCCTCGCGCCCAAGACAGCAATCAGTCCAAGCACCGCGGAAAATCGGCCAAGCTGCAACACTGTTACAGCAAGAACAATAGCAGCAACGTAAAGAGCTTCCCGCTTCGATACACTGTATCAGATTTCATCAATACAGACGCCTTGAATCGCGTCCTTGCACACCACGGAGCAGCCGGTTCAAACCCAGAAGCACAGGTGTAGCGAAGCTGAGACGTTGCAACGTTGAAACGTAGAAACACTTGGATCCCGTGGGTCACAGCGGGAGAAAGCGGACGGTCTTGGTAAAATTCCAACAGCGGCTCTAATGAGAACAAGCCGGTCTCTCTCTCACAAGCACCACGCCTCGGAGAGTCCCAGAAATCACAGGCGCCGATGTAGCAAACACCGCTGATTAGGCCAGGTGGGGTCGGTCAACGGGCGGAAACAAGCGCAGCTCCTCACACGGCTGCAGTAGCGGCCGCCATCTTGCTTCCTGAAAATGTTATGAACTAATCAACTGCTTTTTTTTAAGGTCACATGGCAATCGCGCACCGAGCGCACAAGGAGGCCGCACCTGACGCGATTTTGGGAAAATATATTTATCATATTATAAGTTTATTACAGTTAGAAATATATAAATGTTTTAAATATTTTAGATTATCGCTCTCATATACAGTTTAAAGATATTTAGATTTACTTTTGAGACATAAAAAAAGCAAGGGAATGGCGTACCCGGCGTGACACCATACGTCTATGATATAACACAAGGCCTGGCAGTGTGCACGCGTCGCATACGCAATGCGCAGTGGGCATGATCCTATGCGTACAGGACGTAACGCGCGGCTTGGTACTGCTTACCCGTCGGATACCAAAGTAGTAGCTGGCGCAACCTCATACGTATATGATGTTACGCAGGACGAGGTGCCACGAACCTGTCAGATACGAAACGCGCATCATTTACTAGGTTAGCAATATGGCGGTTAGGATTCGCTTGGGGATGGAGTTTGGTACACTACCTGTATGGGAATGCAGTTTTTCAACAAAAAAAGATATACATTTTTTGGGGAAGATATAAAACATCACATAATTTTTTAAGTTAAAAAAAGAAGTATAATAGAGTTCCAAAATATTACAACAAATAATATAGGTTTTATAAACATTAAAATATGAAATTGCCATTTAAAAAACCTTTGAAATTCACTGAATAAAAGATAGGTTTTACAGGCGTTATGGTTAGGATTTAGCATTTACAAAAACCTTTAATATTCACAAAAAAAACCATAGGTTTCAGGGACGTTATTGTTAGTTGGACATTTGACTCATTTGAATTTGAGATGTCAAGAGTGATGTCATCAGTGATGTCACTGACCATGTCATGAGTGATGTAATATGTGACATCATCAGCAGTGCATTGCGTGCGCAAGTTATAGTTAGCTCAACTAACTATAACAGCCCCCCTACAAAAAATAAAAATAAAAAACAATATGGCCATGCCCCGGGTGATGGGGTCCCTTGGGCAGATTTTGGCCTCGGAAGAAGGCCACAAGGCCCCCTTCCCAAAATTTTGAAAAAAAAATATATGGGGGCTTGCCCTGGGGTATGGGGTCCCCAAGGCCAAGATTATTAGGAAAAGAAGAGAGGCCACACAGCCCCCTTCTTAAAAAAAGAAAAGGACCGGCATCACGCCGGAGGCCATTACCCATCCTTTGAGCACTCTGCAAACGCGCCCCCTGTTGCCTTTAAAGATGGGGAAATAATTCCCCTTGAATACTGTGGGTCCCTGGGGGCCAACTAGCTCACCAGGAACCTCCAGTATGCGCCAGGGGGCTGCGTTGCAGAGAGGTATTCTGAGGCCATCCCCCTGTTTACACCTCTGTGCAACGCAGCTCTGGGGCGCTTAATGGAGGTAGCTGGTGGGCTATTTGCACCCCAGGGACCATCAGTATTCAAGGAAAGTTAATCCCCCAACTTAAAATGCGCCACGGGCGCGTTTGCACAGTGGTGAAGGGAGGGGCGGGGCCTGAGTTGACATGTGTGCAAAAGTACCCTGTGGTGCGGTTTAAGTTGAGGAATTAATTCATCTTCAATCCTGAAGGTCCCTGGAGGCCAACTAGCCCACCAGGTACCTCCAGTAAGAGCCATGGAGCTACGTTGCAGAATGTTGTAAAAAGGGGCGTGGCCTCTGACCACCTCTCTGCAACGCAGCTCTCCGGCGCATACTGGAGGTTACTGTTGGGCTAGTTGACCCCCAGGGACTTTCAGGATTGAGGAGGAATTAATTCTTAAAACTTAAAACTCGCCACAGGGCATGCTTACAGACATGTCACCTCAGGCCACGCCCCCTTCCTTCACTACTGGGCAAACACGCCTCGTGGCGTGTTTTAAGTTGGGGGATTAACTCTCTTTCAATACTGAGGGTCCCTGAGGGCCAACTAGCCCAACATGTATCTCCAGTATGAGCCAGAGAGCTGCGTTGCAGACAGGTGTTCAGAGGTCATGCCCCTGTTTACACCTCTCTGGAATGCAGCTCTGTGGCGCTTACTGGAGGTACCTAGTGTGCTAGTTTGACGCTAGGGACCCTTAGGATTCAAGGGGACTTAATGTCTCAACTTAGAACGGCCACAGGGCGCGTTCACACAGTGGTGAAGGGAGGGGACAGGGCCTGAGGTGACATATTTTGAGTTGGGGAAATAATTCCCCTTCAATCCTGAGGGCCCATGGGGGCCAACTAGTCCACCAAGTGCTTCCAATAAGCGCCACTGCGCTGCGTTGCAGAGAGGTGGTCCAGGCCATGCCCATTTTACCTGCAACAAAGCTCTGTGGTGCTAACTAGAGATACCTGATGGGCTAGTTGTACCCAAGGGACACTCAGGATTCAAGGGGACTTAATCCCCCAAATTAAAACAGCCACAGGGTGTGTTTGCACACATCAGCTCAGCCCCCCCTCCTTCCACCGGAGTGCAAACGCGCCCTGTGGCTCATTTTAAGAGGTAGTTTTATTCCCCTTGCCCTATTATATACTAGGGGCTTACAGAGGAGGTCATGCTAATAACAGGGGTACCCCAAAGCATGGTGTTCCCTAGTGTATGTGGGTGTTTTATCTGTATTCTAAGTGTCTTTTAGCATAGCACTGGCTCTAGGACTGGTTAGTCAGAGTCAGTTACCACCAGTACCCATCTGAAAAAATTGAGGATACAGGATGATTTTGCAACAAGGCCTCTTTCTGCTCCTCTGTTTGTAATTTCTGCATGTCTTCCTTCTTCCTGCACTTTTCTTCGTCTTTGAGGATTTCTGTTGCTTCTTTCTGCATTTCTTTTTCTTCTTTCTGGTTGTTTTTTCTTCTTTCTTCACATGTCCTACCTCTGTAGGCATAGTTAGAAACTAGCATTTAAAAAAGCTTTGAAATCCACTTAAAAAAACCATAGGTTTCAGTTATGTTAACGTTAGAAATTAGCATTTAAAAAACCTTTGAAATTCACTGACAAAACCATAGGTTTCAGGCATGGTATAGTTAGGAATTAGCATTAAAAAATCTTAGAAATTCACAGAAAAAAACATAGGTTTCATGGGTGTTATAGTTAGCTCAACATTTCATTTGTACAAAACCATTGAAATTCCACTGTTATAGTTAGTTCCGCTAACTATAACTCGCACGCCCACAATGCACTGCTGATGACTTCACATATTCCATCACTCATGACATGGTCATTTACATCACTGATGACAACTCAAATGCCAAAACTGATTACATCATCCTTGTGATAGAGTAGCAGACCTCCTCTCACCCTAATATAACCTTTGATACACACAAAAAAATGGACATACCAATACCAGTTGCAACAACCTATTCAGTAATTCCAAGATCTACATACATATCCACTCATTCACCAACAGTCCTATATAGTCACTCATACATGTATTCAATCATCATATGTACTCATACACCTATACATCCTGTTACACAATGCCACTCATTCATAGAGTTACTCACACACATAGTCACTCATGCTAATAAAGAATCAAACATCCGTTTTCTTGCATATAAAGTTATACACACACCACTACACTTACTTCTACAGAACAGTACACATACTTACTCTCTTAAACAATCACTTATATAAACATATACTTATTTATACAGGAACTCTTCCAATCTCTCACTCTCACATATAATCACTTGTATACACCAATACTTATATATACTAGTTTAAAACAGATGTAGTTACTCGTAAATACACTATTGAGACAGCCATTCACTCACTAACACTAACACACCCATATACACACTCATCCACCCATACAGTCCTGCACACATGCTGTCTTCAACACATACAAACAGTGAGTCACTCATTAATGCATATATGCGCTAAGTAATACCCCCCCACTGACCCATACAGACACTCATTCTGATACTCAAACAACAACTAATAACCCATATAGACACTCATGTAGCTACTCACCAACTCATGCAGCCACTTATACACAAAGAAACAGACTGATACAGATATTTACATATTTAAACATTCCTCGCTAACCCATGTATTCACTAAGATACACTTAGTCAGTTATACAATCAATTTTACAAAAAAACATCCATTTAGACACGTATTTACCCATTTATTCTTCCATCGACCTTGAGATATACATACATAAAAAATATTTAATTTTCAGAAGGACACACATTCACTGGATGATGTCATCAGTGATGTCATTTGAGATGTCATGAGTGATGTCATGAGTGATGTCACTGATCTTGTCATGAGTGATGTAATATGTGACGTCATCAGCAGTGCATTGCGGGCGCGCGAGTTATAATTAGCTGAACTAACTAAAATGGTGGAATTTCAATGATTTTGTACGAGTGAAATGTCCAGCTAATTATAACACCCCTGAAACCTATGTTTTTTTCTGTGAATTTCTAAGGTTTTTTTAAAATGCTAATTCCTAATTACAACGTGCCTGAAACCTATGGTTTTTTTCAGTGGAAAAGAAAAATATATATATATATATATGTAAAACATTCTTTAAGTTTTTAGAAAATAAAGGAAATAAAGAAACGCCTAGAAAAGCATGAGGAGACAATCAAATCGCGTAAAATTTTCAAATTCGCACGCGATAAATCCAATTATGAAAATGGACGAATTTTCACTTTTTCTAAAGAGTTCGAATTGGTAAAAAGGGAGGCGTTGACAAATAAAGTGTCCTCTGTTCAAACACATCATGTTCAACAAAGTGAAATTCCAGTAATGCTGGATACTGACCTTTGCTCATTAACAAGCAGTGCAGGGTCGGATGACGAGAATTTAAGAGCTGATTAGCAACCCATATTGAGTGGTTTTACCCCTTCAGAGGAGTTGGGGTTTTTGATCGAAGACAGACGGCACACTCTAAGGCCGAGAGGACCCCCCCAGAGCAACGACCGCGTGAACGTAACAAATGCCGCAAGCAAAGGAGGAGGCAGAGGCGGCTTCATGAAAAAGAAGAAGGGGAGAGGGAATGCACAGGCAAACTAAAATCAAGTACCACCGTTGGCAAGGAAAACACTGTCATCAATCTCACTGACTTGGACTTAAATGCCGCTGAAAATCGACTGTTAGCTTTGGGCTTATCTTTTTGCCCTAAAAATAGCTTCAAATACGTACAGTCAAGAATCGACGTATTTAAATTTATACGGAAGTTAAAGCTAATGATGTATCATAAATTGAACAAAGCCAGTAACACTGCCATTAATATTGTTTCTGAAGCTTAACCTAGAAAAAACTTTCACATTTCTGATGTGACAATGTTAAAAAATATTCATTCCCTTTCAAATCAAGAAGATGAACTTGTACAGGATACTCAAGAAGAACTACGATCAATGGGCATTAGTAGCGGCAGTGCTGCTGTAAGCCCGTTTTGCCCCCGTTATACTTTTGTACCGATGATGCCATCGATGTATTCAGTGACCGCATGATTGATGATCTAAAAGGACTGAATTGATCGTTGTTGCAAAGTCAGAAGCAGAGGAGCTATGCTGACAAACAATAATCTAATCTTATTCGTAAAATCAATAATCATGGTAACATTGTGGTGAACAAAGCAGACAAAGGAGGCAACGTCGTTCTATGGCCTCGTGATGTTTACATCAAAGAAGCGGAGAGACAATTGAATGACCATCTGTGCTATAGAAAGGCTTCCTTTAATGAGCTCAATAAAGTTAAAGATCAAGTTCATAAGTTGTTGGCAAACTGGAAAAGGGAAGGTTTGATTAGTAAAAAGGAATTCTGTTTCTTGAAAAAAAGATCATCCTACCACTCCCGCCCTTTACCTTTTACCTAAAGTGCATAAAGGAATATCTCCAATACCCGGGCGTCCGATTATCTCTGCCCACAATGGGTTATTTGAACCCATATACAAATATGTAGATTATTTTTTGCAGTTACATGGAAGCCCTCCCATCGAACATCAGAGATACTGGCCATTTTTTAAGTAAATTAAAAGAGGTCTGTTGGAAATTATTGTTTCATTGTGATCGGCATTTGTTCTCTCTACACTTCTATTAATCATGTTGATGGTCTTAATGCTATTAAACATTATCTTTCGGATAGGGATATTAGTTTTAATGAACACAGTAAAATGTTAATCAAAATAACTGAACTTTGTCTTTGTAATAACTTTTTCCTTTTTAATAACGAAGTTTTCCAGCAGTTGCGGGGCGTGGCTATGGGAGCATGCTTCTCCCCCAGCTATGCGTGTTTACACGTGGGCTGGTGGGAGGAGCATGTTCTTGTCCACGCCCAAGCCGCTGTTGTTGAAGACGAGGATATTGGCATTGTTCATTTATTGCGCTTTATTGATGACGTATTTGTAATATGGCAAGGATCTAGAGCATCTTCTGACAAATTTGTAGCTGAAATTAACATTAACTTGCTCAATTTAGAATTTACTGCCACTATCAGTAATGAGATTGTTGAATTTTTAGATGTTGAGATCTATATTGTAGAGAATGAAATCCAAACTAGGTTACATAGGAAAGTGACGGCAGGCAACTCAACTCTTCATGCCCATAGTACACATCCTCGGCACCTTATAAAAAGCATCCCTTATGGGGAGTTTTTAAGAATCCACAGAATTTGTATTAATGAAATTGATCTTAAAAGGTGTCTTGATGAATCAACACAAAGATTTTGGCTCGGGGTTACAATAAAAAGGATTTACAAAATGCCATGGACAAAATGTTTTAAAATTTTGCTAATCTTCCCCAGATTATTAGCCCTGAGATAGTGGTACCTATTGGAGACAATTTCTCTAAGAAAGAGGAGTCTACAGTTAGACTTATTACGACCTTTTGTTGTCAGGAGAAAAGGGTCAGGAGAATCCCGAAGTCTAATTGGCACATTTTAAAAAACGATATCACTCTAGCTCCTCTACTCAGTGAGACTCCTTCAATCACTTTTAGGAGGGCTCCCTCAATGAGGGATGCCCTTGTAAAGACCAGTCCGGAAGTCACAAAATCATCGAAGTTCAATCGTATCCTGCAACATCAGCAGGCGATTGTTAATTCTGACTCAAACTATCCTGTGGCGTGTCACTTCAAATTGGTTCACCAAAATAATCTTAATGATTTGAGCTATTTTGTTATTGACGCAGTTCCTTTCTCCAAAAGGGGTGGCGATAGGGAAAAAAATTAAGACAAATGGAGAGCTAATATATTGCACTTCTTGATACAAAGATTCATGAGAAATGCCTTTTTTTTGCTACTAGCCTGGGTGGAATTTGCAAAGTTACCAAAAAACTCCTTAAGATTCCACGGAGTTCCACAAGCAGATGGAGTTCTGAGTCCAACTC